>NC_049205.1:25013170-25318180 GCF_013347855.1 Anguilla anguilla | reverse complement strand
GTTTTCCCATTATAGCCTATAGGGAAATTTAGAGCTGCTGTTTGAGAGCTATTGGTTTCTGCAACTTCTTACTCCTCCTGCCCAACATAGTAACTTGTTAGCAACTTACTTTTTAAAAACACATAACGGCTTCTGAATTCACGGTTGAGATATTAATGGTGTAATTTATCTCGTAGAACAAAACCTGAAACTGTATTCGACATACGTTAACCACAGACCTTATTTTCGACAGAAAACGAAATGCCAATGGGAAAAATGTATTGGAAATTTTCCGAGGGATACCAATGACGGAAGTAACTCCAGAGTTGGCCTACAAAAATACGTAATCACTGTGCGTTAGCCTTTTCATCTTCTTAAATTGACCCTGAAAATATGGCGGCTTCCTTCGTTCGTCTTCTCTGTGGAGGGCTGAGCAGGAGTTTTAAGTGTAAGTGGACAGATAATATTAATGTTCTTGCAGTAGTGTCTTCGAAAATTAATGCTGTACGTTATTACTGAAGACTACACATGATTAAGTCTAGAGTAATGTGGAAATATGTGATGTCGCTCATGTTAGAAATCGTTGACCTTCTATCTCTTCACCTAGCCCAAGTTATTTACCGTTAGCTTGCTAGACTATCTAGTGTGCAATGGCCAAAAAAACTTCAGGATGAAAATAAAGCATTTATATACGTTTATTACAAACATTTACAATACAAACTATTAGAAACTATCGACTAAATGTGTATGCGCATTAGCAATAGTAACGTAACTCTGGTCCAATATAGCAGGATATGCTAAGTAGATTTCTCGCCTGTGACAATATTCCATGTCTCTGCCGGTCACACAGCATTGTTGCCGACGATAGGGTTAGGCTAAGTTAACTTTAGCTTAACTGGCTACCAATAGTCAGTGCTAGTGTACTTGAATACACAAGGGAACCAGACGTCAATGAACCAGAATGTCATGACTGACAGTCGTGTGTTCTCATTAAGGTTAAACATCACTGGCTAATTTGACGTTGTCGTAAAATTTCTTCTTACCGTGAAGAATGCCGGACTTGTTTAAATTCCGGACAGATGCAACTGCTGAGCAAATCTGTCGGTGTTTCCGTCGCACTTTCGACACGAGCATTATCGGAAGCGCTGTCCTAAAATTTCTCCATATCGTGGGTACCACTTGACCTGCAAGCGTAGAAACGTGTCACGTGAAAATCACGGCGACACAAATGCATCGATAAATACCATCTTTGGAAAAAAGAAAGCTATAGACTGTTCTGTTACCGCGATTAGGTCAATCACACGCTCAATCTATTTATGATGCCATCATAACGCGGAGTGTTTGAAACTATAATACCACCCGCTACCAAAACAAGGGGGAAAAGAAAAGATAAAGTGTAGGCTACATGGAAGGTAGGAACTTTTAATAGACCCACTAGTCTGACTGACAACTTCGGGACAAAACTGCCTAACTTTTTAGTGACTAAATCTGAAAAGTAACTTTAACATCCAGTGAGCACTAGTGACTTACTAGTTCAGTATTTTATCATTATTTCTGCAGCCTACTTGAGTATATTTAATGTACTGAAACTTGAAAAAAAGTTCAAGTATAAGCTTAAGTATATTTTCCTGATGTGTATGATAGTTCAAAAGTGAACCAAGTGCACTTTTTTATTTTAAGGAAGTATGCTATATTAGTATGCTTATAAAACTCTCAGCTACTGACTGCACAGACAGAGTTGTTATTATTGAGAAGTCATTGAAAAATACATGATAATAGGACAGCACCTTATTCATGTATTCCCACCCTCAGTGAGAACCTTTTTCAGCCAATCTTGACATTCTGTAAGCTTTACATCATTTTATTTTTAGCCAGTTACTAATCATGTTTGAGGTGCAAATCAGGTTTTACCTCTTCTGTACCATTATATATGTATGTTCTATTTACATTCCATATGTAGAGGTTACATCCATGCCGCATGGGTTATAGACCTGTCACACTCCAGCATGACACCCCTGGGAGGGAGATGGTTGGTTGCCACATGGAGAGAGAGCGCACCCACACAAAACATGTCAAATAAACTGCCATCTTCACCCTTCCCCCTCACAGGTTCTGGGCAAAAACAAACTAAAACAAGCTAAAATGACAAAGACAACAAGTAAAACGGCAAGACCACTTTCCTGTGCGTCACCCGTAGCTGGCCTGCTTTCCCAGCCAGCTCCAGCTCCTCCAGCAGGCAAGCTGAGGATTACTTCTTTGGTTCAAGCAAAAACGAAAGACCATCTCCAAAATAAAATGACTAATATCATAAACATGCTCTCAATGTGAGCTCCTGGTCTCAGCCACAAACTGGAGAGCAGGACACCTTTAAACACCTGGGCTGATTAGCTAACGCAGCTCAGGTGCATGTTCTCTCTCCACCAGCTGGTGCAATAGAGACCAATCCACCTCTCCGGCAGATGGAATGCCAAAAGTTGCTGTTTAGCTGCTTAGCAAAGTTTGAGTAAGCCAACCTATTCTGATTTGGAACCAGGAGATAATGGTCGAAATTTAGAACAGGACAAAACCACAACTTATCCAGTCCTGCTCAGATCAATTAAGCCATGCCATTGTTGTGAATTAATGATGCACTCATGCGTTATTTTTTTTCTTTCGTTTGAGTAACAGTTATTTTACTGCTGTGATTGGCATCACAAAAATGATCTTCCCTGGTTTTATTTAGCTAAATAAAACTTCTATATACTGTCAATATTTCTTAAGTACAGCATAAGCTGCGTTTCCACTGCAGGAACCTTCCCTAGGAACTAGGAACCTTTTGAGGAACTGAGTGCGTTTCCACTGCAGGAACCAGGGTCTACATTAAGTTCTGGGGACTTTATTTTACCCCCAAAAAAGGTCCTGCTCGGGGGGTAGTACTTTCCAAAAGTACCAGAACTTTTGGGGTGGGGCGCAAGCGCTGAATATTTATGATTGGTCGACTACTCGCAGTATTTTATTTCAACCGCCATTTTTAAAAAGCTGCGGCCGCAAACCAATTTATTTTCATTATAATATCTTGAATTCAAACTTGTATGTTATGCGGCGCAGTAACCTACTTTTGGTTATAGCCTGCCAACGTCTTGGAACAGATGAGAAATTAAGATTGAGGATTATAACGTGCGCTCTTCTGTTCTTTTCTTGCTTTAGTATTCGTTTTATAAAATGTTAAGCATTCGTGCTGGGACAGCATATTACGTACCAAAACATTCAAATGGTTTAATTCGGTTGCTGAATATTTTCTTCCGGGTTTTCTTTGTTAGTCCGTTATAATTGACTCAAAACGTTTGACTTCTAGTTATGTGAGGTATGCGGTAGTGCTGCGTAATTTACATTGGGGATACAGTAAAAGGAAACTAGAAATCACCTTCCACACTTTTTGTCAGGGTAAAATAACAGGTTAATTCTAGTAATCGTCCCTTTTGCTTTTTCAGACTGCCATAATTTCACACTGCGATTCCTCAATTCCACAAAAAGACCAGGAAGAATAGACATATTTATGGTGCATGGTTCGCATCTAGAGGGCACACTCCGCTGCTCCGCTAGCAAGTAACTTTCAAGTAAAGAAAACGGTGGCTGTACCACTGCAATATTAATTTACATTTTCACGCAAGTCCGAGTTTTCATTCTACTTATTCTTGTCTTTTTGTGATTAGCCTATATTGGAAATGACGGTAAGAGTCAAATTAATCAATTCAACAGCAAATTGTTTACGACGTGTGCATGTTTTCTGCTGTTGTTAACCAGTTATTTGTAGTATGTAAATGCATTCTGTCGCCTCGGATGTCAAGACATGAAAGTGAATGGTCCCATAAAAACATAATGAATGTGTTTGAGAGGATATATAAAACAGTTACAATCTGTATATTGGCCTGTTATATCCTGTTTGTTGCATGACAACGGTCCAAGTCGAACTACCAACGAGAGTTTTGCTTGACAACGGTAAATAATATGCCCAAACGGCCGCGGAAGAATATTTCAATTTCAGGTGATTAAGTCGATAAAAATCAATAAATACTAAAGCAACCATATATAGTCGTTGTATAAGTGGAATAAACCCCTCCGGCTGTCCCAGTTATTGGAAAATAATGTACTTCGTTGGTAGTATGGGGTTACAGAAGAAATCATAGGGCAGATGGACCGACGACGTCGCTTTTACATACGTCAGTGGGCTAATTTGCCTAATCTTCGCGGATCTTTAGACCGCGGTGATGACGCAGACAACAATGGGCTGAAGGAACCTTTTAGTTCCTTGAAAAGTAGTTCCTGGGTGGAAACATGGCTATAGTGTGTTTAAGCTATTTAGCCACAGGTTTAATAGGAAATTAAAACTGGCCTGTTTAGGCAGTGTTTTATTTTAATTCCAATGGAAGACAATTTAAACAAATTCAAATAAATTTCTCTTATGGAAAAAAGTGATAGCCCAACTCTGTTCCTCCTGCAAAAGAATGTCTTGTGAGAAGCATCTGATTAGTGTATCTTAATCCTCTTCTTCCTCTATAGTCTGTAGACTATGCAAATTGTCAGTATGCCCTGTGCAGTGCACAAGGCTTTTAAAGGAAATCAAGAGGTGATTGGCTATTAACAAATGCACCTGTACCACACCCTCGGATAATATATTCCGTATAATCCAGCCCATTTTTCAGGCACGCTGCACGTTTTGCACTGTGCACTCCTTGCCTCTGGTCACAAATACCAACATTCATAAGCCATGCCATTGACTGCACCCATCCTCTGTGCAACATTGATTCCGGAAAATATAGAGCTCATGGACTTGGTGTGAAAAGCTCTGTATCCCCCAGCCTCCCCTTCCTGCCGTGTGCAGTCTTCCCAGCGCATTCTTCATAGTTAATTATCTCTGTTCGTGATATGTCAATGAGAATTTGTTTTCAAGGCAGCCTGCTCCCATAAAATTCCTTATTGAAAAATGGCATTCAATGGTCAAATTCTTTAACTTAATTTGCGATATGTCAGCAGTTCTGACTGTTTATCACAAGGATGATAAGCAGCACTATACTGAACATATACCATTTGGTCTCTCACCTCAACTGTGACCTGCTAAACCCATTTTATTTGCTGAGATAGATCCCCTGTAGAATTTTTGCTACATTCGGTTCTACTCCGACTTTACACTAGGTTGGGCAGTGGAGGATGGGCTCCCCCTCTATAGCTGGGTTCCTCTTGAGATTTCTTTCCATTGTGGAGTTTTTTCTCACAACCGCTTGAGGGTTTTCTCCCCACTGGGACTTTTTTATTTTTTTTGTTACCTCATGTACTTGTTATTTGGGGGTTCAGGCCTGGTGTTTGCTCTATTTTCTCTGTTTCTTGCCTTTGTGATAGTTCACTTAAAAAGCACTATACAAATAAAATTGAATTGAATGAACGTGTACTGCAGTGTGCAAATGCATAAATTCTAAAGGGAATCTTCAACTGAGTTTTATAGGCTTATTTGTGACAACCATGATGCGTGTAGCCAATTTCAATTTAGCTATTAAGATTTCTTGTCATTAGTCGTTTGAGATTCTTGACTCCTTTAGACAATAATTTTGACTAAAATGGCCAGTCAGACTACCTCTACTTCAAAAACTGCTGACAAGGACATTGTCTCCTTGCACCTCCTAGTGTTGTTGGTGACTACTGCTGACAGAGTTTTCTAAAATTGTACCATGTCATTCTACTGTCAATATTTGGGACTAAATATGGAATAAATATACAACCTTACCATTGGTTTTACACATAGAGATGTCCCTTTTGAGACTGAGTGGTCATTATCTTGGACAATCCGTTTGTGAAATATACTCATTTGTGACGCCTGGGTACCTTCCAAAATAGCTGTGCGTAATACCACATGCTGTTTACGTTGTTACCCTTTTTAGTACAATCTGGCTTGTTTGAAAACTATTTTATCCAGTAGGTGACAGTATAAGCTTCATAACGATGTATAACGTGTCTAATTTGACTTTTGGGAATATTGTTTTGTAAGCCAGCGTAGCCGACAATTGTCTCATCACTACCTTACGCATTCACTCTGTGATAGAAGCACCAGGCGAAACGCTGTTGATGAGTCATGCCATTAAAAAAAAAAAAAATCCTCATTATACCACTAACCTATTTAAAGACACTGAGTTTCAAAAATAACAAATATAGCCGAAATATTTTGAGCATTAATACTTACATAGCGATGATGAAATGTTATCTGTGTTCAGTAGATAGAGATAGAGACAGAGACAGTAAATCAATGTTGAACTTCCATCCTCTTATGTCTTACTCCAGGAAACGATCTCGGTCAGCTCGGTCCATCAGCAAACATATGGCTTAGCTATGCTCTGAAGTCCTCTATAATAATAATCAGTGTTTCCTGTGGAATTAATCTCTTGGTGTCGTGGTGGGTGTCCGAAAGGGGGGGGGGGGGGCATGTAGCAAAGGCAAAAAAGTTTAAGACTGTGAAAACGTAACCTCTTGAGACTTCTTAAAGGTTTCTTTTTTTAATATCTAAATCTATCTTATAGCTCTGACGAGCTCTTGATACAAGGAATAACAGTTTGCAAGAGCTAAAAGGTAGTTTTAGATGTACTTTAAAACCATAAAAGGTTTGTTAACCTTTGTATTGTTTGTAAATATTGAAGCAAAATAGGCCTGTATTTTGAGTTATGGTGGCGTGAAAACAATTAAAAGAGCACATTGTCCATCTAGAAGTTCTATCTTCAAGAATAGAGCACTATATAACCAAAATTGATACTCAAGAAAAGTAACATATTGCACTTTAAAAGGGACACTTCTGCTAAATTAACTCAATTACCATGACAAAATAGTACTTAGAATGTATTATCTTTTTATTTAACAATATAATTTGAGCTGGGTCCACATTCAAAGCCCTCTCTCTCTGTCTCTCTCACACTCAGTGAGAGAGTTTACATGCATTGTCCATGCAAAAAAAAGTAAAAAGTGAGAAAAATGGCTTTAAAGATTCTGTTCTGTTACATTCTAATTCTACTGAGAATTAGATATGATACAAAATTTCCTAACTAACTTAGATGCTTGATTAATGTCTTTTTTATTAGCTAGTTTTATCTGTATTCATTTCTGGACACTGCAGCAGCTTGTGAGACTGCTCCTCTCGTTATAATCATAATCGTCATTAGAATGCAGCCCTCTTTGTCAGCTGTAGCAACTGTAGCCTTACTCTCAGTTTTGCTAGCTCACTACATTCACAAAACCTTAAAAATAAACACTTTCCCTTTCGTTTTCATGGGAAAAAATCACCATGTTGTAGTATGGAAATGGAAGTAGTTGAATCACTCAAACATTTTAAATGCCCTAAAATATATATATATATATATATATATATATATATATATATATTTTTTTTTTTTTTTTTTGGTGTTTTGCCAACAATTTGCGGCCGCGACATCTGATGGGCTTCTCCAGGTCACCATTTTAATCATATGTATTGTACCATTATAACAGAAGCTCTAGATTTAAAAAAAAAAAAAAAAAAAAAAGGTAGGCACATAGCCTACGTAGCTCAACTGGAACAGGTTCCGCTTCGGCTGAAACAAACACTGTTTATTTTCAGATAACGTTACATTTTTATCATATTTATTTTTTACTTGTCTGATCAGACAACTGCATGAGGCATTCCACTTGCCCGAACAGAGTTAGGATCCGCCAGTTGTCATCACCGAATGATAGTTAACGCCAGTGCTTCAGATGGGCAGGAGCTGTCGGGAATTGTATATGAGTACCGACTCTTCTTTTGCTTACCAACATTAATTTATTTTAAACAGTATGTATTTTGAGGAGTAGGTACCGGCACTTATTTGGTCCAATTAAAACACTGGTTAACACTATGGTATTTTTGTAATATTTGAAACGTCGCTACCTACCTTTTCCTTGTCTTGGCTGAAGAAAAAAAAGTGATGCTTTGACAGACCGTGCGACATTCGCGCGCTGCAAGTCTTCCGACCGCCTCTGAAAGGAGCAAGCACGGAGGCCTAGGCTCTTTTTTGAAAATAAATATGTGGATCCGACGGTATGGATTTGAAAGCGCATTTAGGCAGAAATATTTTGAAAGTTTAACATTTTTAATTTATGAATTTAACATATAGGCTATATACAGTATATATATATATATATTTTTAATTTTTTTAATTTTAATTTTTTTATTTTATTATGGTGTGGCGGCAAGGATTTTGCCGCGGCGCCACGCCAAAACCTTACCAGTGGTAACGTTGATAATAATATTTTCCAATCATTGATATCGTTTTGTCAGATGCAGTGTCTTTTACTGCTATCACAGAGTGAGTGTGTGAGTTAATGCGACGATGAGAACTTTCGGTTATGCTGAGCTATGAAACACTAAACAGATTGTGCAAGACCATATATGACCACTCTGTCTCAAAAGGGACATCTCTACGCGTAAAAACCAACGGTGAGGTTTTGTATTTATTCAACGTTTAGTCCCAGATATTGACTGTTGAATGACATTGTATAATTTTTTGAAAACTTTGTCTTGTTTACTTCGTTATTCAGCGAGCACCATTTTCACTTCTGTATTGGCATATCTTAGGGCTGTTGTTGGGTTTATCTTGTTTCTATGACGGAAAATGATTTTTGAGTGGTGAAAGAATATTTTTATGAATGCCAGATAGACAGTATTCTCCATTAGGTCATGGGTGGGGGGTGTAGTTGCAGATGAGACTGCAGGGAGGGGGTGCTTGTTAAATGAACGACCAGAACGACAATGGTGGCACTGCAAAACTCCATATTCGGCATAGTTGTCGTGTACTGTCTACTAATGAAATTAAAACAAGGCGTTTCTGTTTTCAACTCACACTTTGATTGCAGGAGCAATGAATGTCTGAGTTGAACAATCTAGGCATGCCAGCATGCCGATCACTAGGGGGTTTGCGCTAAGAGGTTAGCTTTTTAACTGTTTGGCGCAATTTTCTTTCTCTAGATTGCCACCCACGTCAATTTCACCATATTTGATTTTCAGCAGTTTAGAATTTTATGAAAAACACATTTTAAACATCATCTTGTGAACTGTTGACTGGATCAATATGAAATTTGGGATGTATCATCATCAGAGTAGGATGACCAAAACTTAAGTTAGCTGTCAGGTCAGACAATACTGTAAACAAAGAAATTTAAATAAACAAAATTGGAATGCTTAAAAACATGCTGTCAGTAGTCTAATGAATGTTCATGTGGGTGTAGCTTTTTTTATAAAATCACATTTTCCTTGTAGACATGCAACACTTGCATTGCTGACTAAGAGCCTAATTTGGAATACAACAAATATGCAAATAGCCAATTTGGCTGTGGCTAATGGAAAGCCATATTATTTACAGTACACCCTACTTCATCAGATGAACAACTTTGCCTTAAGAACCAAGATCACCAACCATTTAAATTTTCCAGCATTTAGAATTTTTAACAAAAGCAACTTTCGCGATCTTGTCCTAGGCAGTGATGATCTGGCAATATGACACAGTAAGCAAATGCTACTAGGGCCGCCTGACGATAGACCACTCAGAATGTATTATTACTTTGATATAAAAAGGAAAATTACTAAATTGTGTCTTACTATTTGTATTCATAAAACCTATTTCAGCAACCAAAAACATTTTATATTGGCTCTCTTTTTTATATTTTTTAATAAACAATGTTAAGCACCAATAATCCCCGCATCGCTAATCTGCTCCTTTGAGCAGTGATAGTCCAGTCATAGCCTAGCAACCATTGCTAGACAGTGGACCTCCATTAAGCTTTAACATAACCTAGCATCACATAATGATGAGAACAGGCCATTCAGCCCAACAATGCTTGCCATTTTCCTGACTAAATTAGTGTTCTTGTTACCTACAGACTAGATGGTATCTAACATTATATCAAGCCTAGTCTTGGAAAATCCCCTGAGTTTGTGCCCCTACTATGTGACCTGGCAGGCTATTCCACACATTGCCTACTCTTGGAAAAAATTGTGTGAAGAGTCTTCCTAATGTCTGTACGGAATTTACCTTTTGCTAATTTCTATTTATGTCCCCTCGTTCAGAACAGAACTCAACCTGTAGAATCTATTGTAGTTCACTGAGGCTTTTGTATTCATAAAGGAGATTGATGGTAAATGGACTGCATTTATATAGCGCTTTTATCCAAAGTGCTTTACAATTGATGCCTCTCATTCACCCATTCACACACACACTCACACACCAACGGTGAAAGGCTGCCATGCAAGGTACCAATCAACTCGTTGGGAGCTTCGACTTTGACACGCCCAGGGCGAGGGATCGAACCGGCAACCCTCCGACTGCCAGACAACCACTCTTACCTTTATTTATTTATTTTTACGATTTTAACCAATACATAACCCCTCATGCAAACCCTTTTTGTTCACAGGCCCCTACCTGGAAATACTAAGTTTAGCCTTGGAATTGATATGGATTAGTTGGTAGTCCCTATTATAGGAGGAACAAAATATTTTCACTTCCTAAAAAAATGTCTTCACTTGAGTATGAAGAATGCTTCTGTTTTTCTTCTTAATTAAAATTCTGTTAGCTGCTCTTGCTTCCAATTGCGTTCAGGAAAGAAAGAGTCGAATTTGATGGTGAAAGACAGTTTAGCTCTTTAATTCTTGGTTACAGATCTGTGTGGTCTTATGAGCTTCTCCAGTCTAACACAACCCATCATTGAAAAATGGCACAGCTTAAGTACAATCTCTTAACAATGGGGTCTGGCCAGGAGGAAAGGCTTC
Organism: Anguilla anguilla; assembly: GCF_013347855.1. NCBI lineage: Eukaryota > Metazoa > Chordata > Actinopteri > Anguilliformes > Anguillidae > Anguilla > Anguilla anguilla. Next base: position 25,307,409 of record NC_049205.1, on the reverse strand, counting down.
GTGCATGTGATAATTCACTCCTTCCCTGGTTCTTTTTCCTGGCTAGATCAATGACTCTTCACATATTATAATTTCTGTTCACCCAGGGTTGCTTTCCAATGGCTCTCGGCACCTAAGTCTCGGGGGAGAGCTTGCATTTGAAAGGGTACTCAACACCCAGACCGGAAACAGGATGGGTGTGGGGACTTAAACAGATTATAACTCTGAAACTTTAAATAAGGTACATTACTAAAAAAAACACCAAAACACCAAAATCTAACAAGTATATCTCCAAAATCAAAAGTGTCAGCTCCGGTATATCACCTTACATTACAAGAAGGTTGTATGGAGTAACCACATTGTAGAGCCTGTCGTGTCTAGGAAACGACAGACTTCCACGCCAATCGTCAATCTGTAAAAAACAATTTCACGAGGGAAAAGACACAACAGCAGCAAGCTCTTCAGAAAGTTCAGACTTTATTGCACAGGTGCACAAAGCCGGATCAATTCAGCAGAATTGAACCCCGATTGTCAGTTTTGCATACATTTTATACACAAATTGTGCCCACAACCCCCCTTTGACATATTCCTAAAAATACCAGCCATCTGGTCTTTTTGGCACAGTAAAAAGTTTCAATTTCCCGTTCGTGGGTCAGTTTGACTTTCTTGGCACAAAGATGATTTTCGGTCCTTATGATGTTCTTAATGTATCAATAATTAATCTTATTAGTGGACAGGTGCCCCAAAACTGATTTTTGGTTCTATTGATGTTCTTAATTAATCTATTGATGTTCTTAATTAATCTTCATCAGTGGACTGGTACCCCAATTTTCCCTTACTTTGTACTTTCCCACTATGCACACACGTCATTGCTTTCTGTATTTTTCCATTATACATACAAGTTCACAGAGTTATAGCCTCCTGTACTTTTTCACTTTATTCAGGTTACACATGGGTCACTGTAAAGTATTAGTTTTCTAGCATATTTCTAAGTTTTCTAGCATATTTCTATTGGGTAATAACGTTTTGTTAGTTTTTTGGATTATATTTTTAGTAATATATGATTCGTTTTTGGTTAGTGTTATCTGCTGGAATTATTATTTGATTAGTTTTTTCTGCTTAGTGAGTAAGTATGATTTTTCTTAAGCCTTCTGCATTTGCCTTTTTTCTACAGTGGATACTGTGGTTTCTTGCGTTACCATACGCTTTGCTGCAACTACTGATATAGAGTTATTGGATTACATATTGATTATATTAGTATATAGTTATACATGTGATATATGAGTGTATATAATTTTTATCATGAAGCATTGAGAGTTTGGAGGAAACAGTCTGATCAACATTGACAGGAATACCCTTTAACAAAAAAACTTTAACATGTGACGTCATCACACTCATGGGGAGTCTCAAAATTCTCCTACAAGCCATGTAAATTGAGCATAACATTGCTTTATAATGTCAGCAAAAATATCAGCAGAGTACCTGATGGAAATATGTTTAGAGAACTGATGTTGGTAAATAAAACTTATTTATTTATTTTATTTTGATGACATGAGAACCAATTGAAATGAAAAATGTTTTTGCAATAATTCTAAAATAGAATGAGAATTACTGTTGGTATTGTAATGCCTGTAAAACGTTGCTTACAATGCCTTAAAGTATTCAGACCCCTTCACTTTTTCCACATTTTGTTACATTACTGCCTTATTCTAAAATTTATTAAATTCATTTTTATTCTTATCAGTCTACACACAATACCCCATAATGACAAAATGAGAACAGGTTTTAAGAAATTTTTGCAAATGTATTAAAAATAAATAACTGAAATATCACATTGACATAAGTATTCAGACCCTTTGCTATGACACACAAAATTGAGCTGAGGTGCATCCTGTTTCCATTGATCCTATTTAAAATGTTTCTACAACTTGATTGGAGTCCTTCTTAAATGGAAGAAGTTTGGAACCACCAGAGCTGGCTGCTCGGCCAAATTGAGCAATCAGGGGAGAAGGGCCTTTGTCAGGGAGGTGACCAAGATCCCAATGGTCACTCTGACAGAGGATCAGAGTTCCTTTGAAGAGATGGGAGAACCTTCCAGAAGGACAACCATCTCTGCAGCACTCCACCAATAAGGGCAATATGGTAGAGTGGCCAGATGGAAGCCACTCCTCAGTAAAAGGCACATGACAGCCCGTTTTGAGTTTGCCAAAAGGCACATAAAGGACTCTCAGACCATGAGAAACAGGATTCTCTAATCTGATGAAACCAAGATTGAACTCTTTTGCCACAATGCCAACGTCTAGAGGAAACCAGGCACCGCTCATCACCTGGCTAATAACATACCTACATTGAAGCATTGTGGTGGCAGCATCATGCTGTGGGGATGTTTTTTAGCGGCAGGAACTGGGAGACTAGTCAGGATCGAGGGAATGATGAACAGTGCAAAGTGCAGAGAGATCCTTGATGAAAACCTGCACCAGAGCACTCAGACTGATTTGAAGGTTCACCTTCCAACAGGACAGCGACCCTAAGCACACAGCCAAGACAACGCAGGTGTGGCTTCGGGACAAGTCTGTGAGTGTCCTTGAGTGGCCCAGCCAGAGCCCGGACTTGAACCCGATCGAACATCTCTGGAGAGACCTGAAAATAGCTATGCAGCAATGCTCCCCGTCCAACCTAACAGAGCTTGAGAGCATCTGCAGAGAAGAATGGGAGAAATACCCCAAATGAAGGTGTGCCAGGCTTGTACCGTCATATCCAAGAAGACTTGAGGCTGTAATTGCTGCCAGAGTTGCCTCAACAAAGTACTGAGTAAAGGGTCTGAATACTTATGTAAACGTGATATTTCAGTTTTTTATTTTTAAAGGAGTACCATGGTGATTTTCACACTTTCTCGGTTTTATGTGCTATTTGCACAAGAGGCATTGAAGAAACACAATGAGCAAAGTATTAAATATGTCCGTTCTGTATTTTTGGAGAAATATGCGTTTTAAATTCATCGTCCTATTTTCAACCGGTTGAGAAAGTTGTCATTTTGCTGCGTCACGAATACAGTAACCACTCCCATTTCCACGCTCCGTAAAGAAATCTGACAGGACACACCGTCCTGCTGTTCAGACAATGCAAATATTTGACTAACGTTAGGTTCACTTAGAGTGCCTTTAGATTATTTCTGGTTATATTCATTTAGCTAGCTAGCTAACGTTAGCTAGCTAGGAGGTTTGCTTTCATAAGGCAATGTTATCGATAACGTTAGCTTGCTAGTTTGGTTTTATGATGACGTTATAGTTGTGCTTTTATCTTAACTTGGCTAGCTAGATAGCAAAAATTATAATTGGATATAAGTCAACGTCCTTACCTTAGCTATCTATCGATACTTGATATACTACTAAGCTAGCTAGCTTGTGAAAATTCAGTCTCCCAAAGAGAGCGCGTAGCATGGGGGTAGCTATGGTAACGGGGCACGGTCTGTCAATCATAGCTAACTGACAGTTCTCATTACCACGCCCAGACGGTTCGGGTGAATTTTTATAGTGGGAAGTTTAGGCTTAGAAAAATACGTTTTAAAGTACATTGAAATGACTGAAGAATAAAAAAATTATGCACATTTGTTTTGTTGTTGCCTAAAGACAACTGGGAAGTGTCACGTTCAACCACCATGGTACTCCTTTAATAAATTTGCAAAAATTTCTAAACCTGATTTGACTTTTTCATTATAGTGTATTGTGTGTAGATTGATACTGCACTGTATATCCCTATACTTATAATTGTCAGTTTAGTAGTACAATGTATAGGGTAAACGTCCCTAAGCCCACGTACCATATAATCCCACTTGCAACTTCTGAGTCAAATTTAAAAAAACTACATCATTTTTTGCCGTGTGATGTTTTTTCAAATGAAGCTGCTTGTTACGTAAATTACACTTTTTATTGTAAGTCAATCACATTTGTCGATATTGAGTTATTGAAGCATATGTGTGGCATGTGCCTGCTGATCCCAGAAGAAGTTGCAAAAAAACTTAGGTGATTTTGGTACCCTCAGATAATAACATTTTTTGTATATTTCTACTCCTGTTTTTGGAAAGTACTCACTTGTTATCAAAATTTAAGTGATTAGTGTTTTGAATGAGACATATGTTAGAATATTACCTGAATTAGAAATATTGTGTCTTTTGAAATCAAAATATGAGTTTTAGCACGCTAGCAAACAGACCACATGCTGCATCAATACAGTAGCTACATAGTATGGTTCATTGCAATGACATAAAGCATGATAAGCATGTATAGTTTATATTTTTGTATGCAGTTTATATTATTATACTGTTAAATAGACAATAAATGTGTATGTTTATCTTTATTTATTTTTTAATTAACATTTTTACCTGGTGGGCTTAAAGGGGACTCTAGCAAAAAAATCACACTGTCTGAGGTGGATATAAATGAGTATAGCTAATTACTTCTCTACATGATCAATTTATACTTTTCATATTATGTTAGTGCACCATATATAGATTTATTTCATATAGTTGTTTTTTAATGTCATGTGAGTAGAATCAAATATTCTGTCTTTTAACCATAAATTCGCTGATGTTCCCTTTAAGCCCACCTGTTCCCATTAAGCCCACTTTACTGTGTTTCAATGGGGATTTTCTCCCTTTTGACCTTTGAACCATTTTCCTCCCTAATTTTGATCTCACCTGATGAATCAGCTCCATAATTCAGATAATTAATACCCATATTTAAATATCAGTGATATTGCAGCGGTCAATTGATTCTGGATAGGCCTGTGTTCTATCTTAACATTAGCAATAATTTTATAATCTTTACTTTTCAGATGAGTTTTAGTTTAAGATGACTAAAACACGAAAGAACTACAGTTCATGCCCATGCATGATAGAAGCGCAAGTTCATCCTCTGCAAAGCAGGGCAGTAGGGACCTGGACCATTCTATTTGCGCAATCATGAGGTCATTGAAAATCTACAAAAATAAGATGAAAGCCATGAACGACTTGCTAGCGTAAGACAAAGACAACCACAACATGGGCTAAAGATTGAAGCAAACAAATAGAATAAAGCTTAGACCACCCTATAACCTGTTATGTTACACTACTAAGATGGAGCATGGAGCAAATGATAGCCTTACTAAAACGATACAATCACCTCAAAGAGCATAGGCCTACGTTTAGTCTAGGAGAAAGTAGAAATTGCAGAAATATTGACATCTTTCTTGTTTATTTTGTTTAAGTTATAGGCTAATGATACATGAGCTTCAATATGTTATGACTGATGTCTCCTCATAATGAACTGTATGTTTTAATGTTACTCCACAATGAACTGAATGGTTTTAAAATGTGTTTTTACAGTGTTTTCAAACTACTATCCTAAATGTGATTAACATTTGAAAAGTTATTTAATTGTAAATCCTGAAATTGACTAATTTACTATCCTTAGAACATTAGTATTGAACTTGAAATTGTTTTTCATTCAGTCAGTCGGTCTTCAGAAATCTTCATAAAAACACCTGCACTTTCAACCAGCTGACTGGACCAGAAATTTTGACCAATTTCAAATGCCAACAGCACACCATAGGATAGAGATACAGACAAAATGACAACACATATTGAAAGATGAAGTATTGAAGAGTAATTTCCACTATAGTTTTGATTTTGTTCGTAAATAGTTTTTTGGCTACATTCCAAAGAAGACATGTTGTAAGTTTAACTTTTTCTGTGTTGACAACACAGCAAAAAGGCTGGTCATGCCTATTTCAAATGCCATTTACAGGCCATAGGATAGGAGTGGAGACAAAATGAAAATAGCTATTGAGAGCTAAGAGATTACAGATGTGAATAGAACAAGTTTGTATTGTTAAGATTTTTTAAATATATATTTATTTATCAACAAATCATGAAGTGGGCTTATTTGGAACACCCATGGGCTTAAAGGGTACGTTAGGTACCCATTAAGCCCATGCCAGACTTTTGACATATTTTGACAAATTAAACAATAAAAACATTAGAAATTGGTATAAATGAATTATTGACACTTCAAATGAGAGATTAGACTTTCATTATAACTAAAATGTTCTCACTTAAATTGGGGCAGTATACATGAAAAATGTCTGAAAAGCGGATTTGGTGGGCTTAATAGGGACGTTTACCCTACATGGTAGCATTTGTATTTCATTACAAGAACCGTAAAAAACAACGTGTAACATTAGAATAGCATTAATTCTTCCGTTTCACTTCTCTCTCAATTGCATGCCGTTCTTCATGGAAATAAACCCAGAAAGTGCACTTTCACTTTCATCTCCTGAACCATCATCTTCATCATTAGAATGAAGTATGGCATGAAGTGGCAGTTCTGCTGATAACGTTCATTTCTGAAACATGTTTCTGAAGTGTTAGAACTGCAGCAATGCATGTGTGTGTTGTGCAGCTAGCACTGTTGGTGACAAAATAGCGAAATTTAGAGAAATGTAGTCGTGGTTTTCAAATGCAAATCTGGATTTATTGTCTGTTGATTCAACATATTTGAGAGTTGCAAATCTCCACTGCAAAACAAAAAAAAAATGATCCTACGTTCAGAAATAAGGGAGTTATTGTACAAGATTAAAGGGGGTGTTATATGATGCAAATTGGTGTCATCCGGGTTCAAAGAGTTGAACAGAGACATTTCAGTTATTACTTCTACACGTCCTCTCCTGTTCCCTCACACCCTGCCACCCCAAGCCACCCTTACTATAATTTTAGTTTAAAAAGATTTCATTGGTGTTGACACTATTATTGATAGCCTTGACAGCTTCCATCCAGGCTGTCTGCACCACCCTACTTTTTTCATTCCTTCACCTCTCTGCCACCCAGCTCCACCCAATGCACCAATACCTCTCTAATTCAGGTGCAGCCCATAACATTTGTACAGGTCACCCCTGTCCCAAAAGGAGTCCAAGTGTGTTGTAAACCTGTACACCTCTTTCCTAAGCCAGCTGTATAGCCATGTGTTAAACCTCTAAATAAAACTTTGCTTCACTACCGTGGAAGGTATGACTAGCATTTTCACCTAGCTCCACAAATTTGTCTTGCAGAACCTCAAACCTACCCTTACCCATGTCATTGGTTTGTACGGGATCCCTGCCCACTCTGGCCAGGAACTTGTTTGCATGCTCCAGGAGATTTCCTACCTGGGCACCAGGCAGGCAACACACCGTATGGGATTCCTTGTTGTACGCACTTTGTGCCTACCTCTCTAATAAGTGAGTCCCCCACTATCACCAACTCCCATTTTTGGGAGGTTGTGGCCATCTGGGTGCACAATGGCTCATCAGACTATTCATGCTGTGGGTCAAGGGCCTGGTCCAATTCCTGTATAGGCTGGAATTTGTTGGACACCACAACCTCTGGAGATGCTGCCCCTGTGTGGTGCATGCCCACTTGCTCCTGGTTATACACTTTGTTGTACGTCGCTCTGGATAAGAGCGTCTGCCAAATGCCTGTAATGTTATGCCCTTTTCTGTGCTTGTGTACTACGGTCACCATACTATCTCTCCCTGACTGCTTTGTACTCCCTCCCCCTCCCAGCTGTGACATACACACCAGTTTTTTAAAGGACATGCTATTCAGAACTCTAGAACCCTACCAATTTTGAACTGTCGAGTCCAACAAGCTGGCCCTCAAGATCAAGATCTCAAGGTGCTCAAAGAACCAGAAACGGTGGCAGGCAAACTCCACCAGGAAGTGGCTTTCCAGAAATGCGATCATCCTGCAGTCCTAACACAGCTTTGGCCACATTTTTACCCCTAACTATCACCCTATATCCCCATAATTCTACTGTAAGTTTCTGTCATTAAATTACATTACATTTATTTAGGAGATGCTTTTATCCATAGCGACATATAAAAGTGCATATCAAGGTCATTGGAACAACTACAAAACGGGTTTGATAAGTTACAGTACTCATTTCGTATAGTTATTCATAGCCAAGAACACAGTCCAGCTCACGCAGTGCACATTATTCTGACCTAAGCTATGCTAAGTCAAACTAGGATGGCAGTACAAGCTACAACATTAGAACAATAATACAAAGTAAAATAAGTGCTGGAATGAAGGTACAGTTGAGGCCAAAAGTTTAGCCTAGGTGTATGTAAAGATATTAAAACTCCCTTTTTCACAACTCTGCACATTTCATGTTACCATACATTTCTTTAGGCAAGTCAATTAGGGCATCTACTTTGTTCACATCAGAGGTAATTTTAAAACAATCGATTAGAGACAGATTTTTTTCAGCTTTAATTCACTATATCAGAATTCCAGTGGGTCAAAAGTTTACATACACCAAGTTGACTCTCTTTAAACAGTCTGGAAGATTCCAGAAATTGATGTAGTGACTTTTAGAAGCTTCAGATTGAGTTAATTTTGGAGTTAATTGGCACCTGTGGCTGTATTTAAGGGCCTATCTTTAGAGCCACTGCCTTTTTGCCCTTGATGCCATGAGAAAATCCAATCAACTCAGCCAAGACCTCAGGAAAAAAATTGTGGGCCTCCACAAGTCCGGTTCCTCCTTAGGAGCAATTTCCAAACAACTGAAGGTACCACGAGCATCTGTACAAACAATTGTATGAAAATATAAAAAATCTTGGGACCACACAGACACTGTATCGTTCAGGAAGGAGGCACACATTTACAGTGCTGAATGAACTTTGGTCCTTTCAACTGAACCCCAAGACAACAACAGAGGAAGGAGTTGGAGGCGTCAGGTACCAAGGCATCTACATCCACCATTAAGAGAATCCTACATAGCCATGGCCTGAAATGCTGTCACACAAGGACCGGCATAAAAAACCCAGAATGAAGTTTGCAGGTGATCATCAGGACAAAGACCTAGCCTTTTGGAGTAGGTGTTCTCTGGTCAGGTTAGTTTGAAATAAAAATTGAACTGTTTGGCGAAAATGATCAGCCATATATGGAGGAAAAATGGTGAGGCTTTTAATCCATCCAAAGAACACCATCCCAACTGTGAAGAATGGGGGTGGCAGCATCATGTTGTGGGGTGTTTTGCTGGAAAAGGGACTGGTTCACTTCAGAAAATAGATAGCATCATGAGAAAGTAGAATTATCTAGAAATACTGAAGCAACACCTCAAGACATCAGGTAGAAAGTTAAAACTTGGTCGCAACTTGGTCTTCCAGCCGGACAATGATCCTAAGCATACCTCCAAAGTTGTAACAAAATGGCTTAAGGACAACAAAGTGAAAGTATTGGAGTGGCCATCACAAAATGTGTCGACTGAACTGACAAAGCATGTCCGAGCAAGGAAGCCCTCAAACCTGACTGAGTTACACCAGTTCTGTCAGGAGGAATGGGAAAAAATTAATGCAATGTATTGTGAGAAGCTTGTGGAAGGTTACCCCCAAGCGTTTGATTCAAGTTAAGCTATTAAAAGGAAATTCCACCAAATACTAACAGAGTGTTAGTAAACTTTTGACCCACTGAAAATCTGATATGGTACATAAAAGCTTAAATAAATCTGTCTCTTAGCTATTATTTTGAAATTACCTCTTATGGAAATAAAGTAGATACCCTAATTGACTTGACGCAGGAAATGTATGGTAACATGAAATATGTGGAGTTGTGAAAAATTGAGTTTGAATGTCTTTAGCCTAGTTGTATGTAAACATTTGGCCTCAATTATACATGTAACATGAGTAGCATGAAAGAAGGGAATTTAAGTGAAATTATCCACAGTGCTGGCAGTTAGCTCTTCAGACCACGGTGGAAGATGGGTAATGAGGGAATGGTTTGATGAGGGACAGGGAGATCGGGATGAACGAGAACCCTTTACCCGGATGGGAGGCGGTGCAATGGCGCCCTGCTACTGCTGAGTGGAGTGGTCGAGGGAGACACCAAGACCCCAACTTAAAATTACTCAAGGTGGCTCCGGACAGCTAGCAGCAGAAACTGGAAAGAAAAAATAATGTGCATTTAACTATCTAACGTTACATGTTTAAATAATAATCTCTAAGATTTTCATTAAAACAAATGTCTGTTAAGTCACTATCTATCGCCGAATTAGGTAACACAATAGTGATTGAGCCTATTATTATATTAATTTATACAATTATTATTGTAATAATTTATGATTAAAGAACTGGGTGTCTGTGGCGACATTTCCGGGAAAAAATCACAAGCGGCGCATAGTTAGTGACGCGTTTTCCATCACCCATCAGTGGTTGGTCCGCCTGAGAGGGTAGGCGGAACTAACGCAACAGGCTCGCTCTTCAACCCACTTGTGTGTGAGCGGCGTACTGTTTTTTCCGGGGTCTGCATGCGTTACAATAACAGAGAAAGGGGGGGTGGGGGGAGTTATGGAACCCTAAAAAGTTTTTGTGTAACATGAGAGATCATATTATTTGTTACCTAATGTAATTAACACATTCTAATGTCAGCTAACAATAAGAAAAAACGCTAGCTAACGCTACCGACCGGTATCAACCTCGCAAACCGTCTCTCAAATGCAATGCTACCTTGTTGCAACGTTGCAGTGTAGCTAACTAAAGGCCATTTCAGATCAATGATTCGCAACGAGACTGGATGCAACTTGCAAAATTCCAAGACGTCTGATTGTAAACGTTCTAAAACTGCACTTGGCGATTTGACAAGGTTAGTCTTTTAAAACCTGAGGGCAGGCAACGGCTCTGCTACTAGCCAGTTCAGACCGCTGCGATTTTCTCTGCAACATTCTAAAACCGTTTCGCCTCGTTGCGAATCATTGATCTGAACTGGTCTCAACGTTACCATTATTTACATTGCCATCGAGTTCATCAATATATTATAATGATCGGAATAAAGCCGGGGTATGTGGAGCAGAGCCGGGTCTGATTTCTGAAGACGTCACGCAAGAGAAAACTAAATAAAAGAATACGGCAGTATGGATTAGCATTGTTATTAATTTATTATGCTTCCTCATATGTTCCTTCAGCCTTTATGCCCTTTTTGATGAAATCTCCTTTGTTTTTGTTTTATTCTTCTTGTTCTGATTGCTAATTTAACACCCAGCTCAGCTTTATTCTCGAACAGTTTAGCTAGCAAAACCAGAAACACCAGGGGTAACATTTTGCAAGGCAGTTGTTTCAAAAATACCACACAACAATCATTCACGAAAAAGACTGCTTATTGTGCACGAGATACATAATTGCACGAGCCACAGCGAATCCCGCAAATTCTTCTCTGCAGTGTAAAGATGTTCATACCAGGCAAAAGGTGGATAAAGAACGTTTGCAGAAATTGATCATCACTAATTCTACCCCAGGTTTGCTACGGCATTTTAACCCGGCTCGGCAGTGTAAAGACATCTTGAGTTAGCCTAATGTTAGACAACGAATGAGTATGTACATAACGTTACTTTTATAACAACCGTTTTTTATTCAGTAAATAGTAAGTGTTATAGTTGGCGTGCCAAATGACTGACGTCACACAGGCGACACTGGTTGGATCCGGTTGGATCTATGGGAAGTGAGGTCCAAAAACACACCTGCAATTACCGCTTCTCGACATTGGTACTGCCAAAGAGAACGAAACAGAAATCTTCGAGATTGTAACTTTAAATAACACAAAAAAGAACTAGCAGGTGCGGAATCATTTCAGTTATAATCAACTTCTAAATAGCAATATGTGAAGGAACCCTTGTACAAGGTAATATTTTATTTATATCTCAGGACCGAATAAAACAAATCTATCTGGAGTCACATCATAATGAAGGTAATTTTTTATTTGTGTCTCAGGACAAAATAACAGCAAAATTCATCCGGAATCAGATTATAATAAACTACAGCTAACATTAGCACTTAACAGTAAATGCAGACTATATAACAACAGTTGTATTTTACTCAGGGTTATCGTTTAGGAGTGAAAGGTGATGACAATTCTAGCGGCCCACAGCCCTTGGGGGGGGGGGGGGGGGGTAGGCCTATTAGGTAGGCCCCCCTTTCTATGACTAAATTATTATGCATAGGCCTAACTAATACTCATACTAATGCATAAAACAAAGCCACAAAATCATGCAGTATTGATGAAAGAAGTGTCTATTTTCCGAGCAATAACCCCCTTCTTTTAAAAGAGAAGTGCAATGCCGAAACAAACATAAATCGGGATGCCAAAAAAAGAGTGGAGAAGAAGGAAAGAGAGGCCAGGAGCAGATCAGGAGCCCAGAATATAACAGATTTTTTTTGAAGAAAGGTGAGAGTATTAAGCTAGCTGTACAGGACAGGGTGCCTGTACAGCTAGCTTAATACTCTCACCTTTCTTCAAAATCTGCCTGGGGCTTAGCCAGCTACGAATGTTACTACGTTAACTGAATGACACTGATGTTTAATGTTACATGTGGTCAGCAGTGTAAAATAATTTCCTTCACCAGGCATTACTAAATTATCCACTAAATATCATCCACAGAAAAGATCAGTAAGGTTATAATTCGCCAAAAGATATGCTGTCAAAAAAATACAGTAGCAGCAGGACACATTTTTCCATTCTTACATGAGTGTTTACTAAAACTAAGCTGCTACGTTAGCCTGTTGACATGAGTCTTGTTAACGTTAAGCAGAGGCTAATCTTACAGCTTGCCCTCCTCCTTGCTTGTGGTTAATTGAAAAAAAGAAAACTAATTGGCTGTATTGCATCAGGCACTGTCAAGAACATAGAGGAACCGAAAAATAAAGAAAAAATGATAATACATAGTCTAAGAAAAAAGTTAACACCAATATTATTTCAGGGGGCCCAGAATTCCTAGCAATGGTTCTGATTTTACTCTAGGGAGGACAAAAAACCATAGAAAAAAACCTGTCAGCAAGAAGGCAGCCGAATTGGCTTAACTGGCTAGTTTGCTAACCTAGTGCGTAAACGAAGGAAATTCCCTCCCTTTCCCTTAACAGCAGCAAACAAGAAGACATTTATTTGTATAGCACCTTTTTGTACATGGATAACAGCCTAAAGTGCTTTACAGCAGACAGACAAAGCATATGTCAAATAGCATTTTATGATAACAGTAAAAGGGTAAAAAGTAGGAAAAAAAATTGAAGATGATTAAAAACCATTTAAAATAACGTTTTACAATTAAATGAAAAATAAAGTAAATAATAAAGTAAATAAAAGCACTTTGAGTACAAGAACAAACGTTTTAAGATGTCATGAAGATAATATAAAAATAATTATTTATTTCTTTAATTAGTCTGTGTGTAATCAAAATTGTATTAATTAAAAGCCAAGATGAAAAGATGGGTTTTTAGTTAGGGGTCCAAGCAGCAAAGCTGGTGGAACCCTATTGTATCTGTTAGGATTATTATTATTAGGGGTCCAAGCAGCAAAGCTGGTGGAACCCTATTGTATCTGTTAGGATTATTATTATTAGGGGTCCAAGCAGCAAAGCTGGTGGGACCCTATTGTATTTGCTAGGATTATTAGGGGGCCAAGCAGCGAAGCTGGTGGAACCCTATTGTATTTGTTAGGATTATTAGGGGTCCAAGCAGCGAAGCTGGTGGAACCCTATTGTATCTGTTCAGATTATTAGGGGTCCAAGCAGCGAAGCTGGTGGAACCCTATTGTATCTGTTAGGATTATTATTAGGGGTCCAAGCAGCGAAGCTGGTGGAACCCTATTGTATCTGTTGGGATTATTAGGGGTCCAAGCAGCGAAGCTGGTGGAACCCTATTGTATCTGTTAGGATTATTATTATTATTCTTATTATTTTTCTTCGCTAAAAGTGTCTGAGGCTCAGCAACCATAAGTCCTAGAGCAACCAAATTTGGCAGGTGGGTTCCTATGGCCCCCCACTACTCAGGCACTAAAAATCACCTATGTCGGCCAGATGGTGGCGCTCTAACAGGGTCATACTTTTAAAGGCTGTAACTGCCACACCATAAATCCGATCAACACAAAACTTCATCGACCGATGCATCTGAATGTGCTCTACAACTTTGCTATTGGGACCACCTATGTCCGCCATATTATTTGCCCGCCATTTGGCCGTTTTTATTACGTGGGGTGCGGAAGAGCTGTGGCTCCAAATCTAAACGGTTACGTTTAGTAAACTTCTTTACGGCAAGCGACATCCATGGCGACGCAAGTAATCCGACACCGTAGGGTCTAGTTTTTATCAGTGAGGCGACGGTCTGACAGTGCTACCCAGAGTGCATTTTAGGATAGGCTTACAAATGTTTGTTAGTAAAAGCTTTCTGAGAGGATGAATAATTACTTTTCTTTGGCATGGATCCAATTGAAGACAGTATCGGGTGAGTTTGTTAAGTAATGGTAAATGGACTGCATTTATATAGCGCTTTTATCCAAAGCGCTTTACAATTGATGCCTCTCATTCGCCAGAGCAGTTAGGGGTTAGGTGTCTTGCTCAAGGACACTTTGACATGACCAGGGCGGGGTTTGAACCGGCAACCCTCCGACTGCCAGACAATCGGTCTTACCTCCTGAGCTATGTCGCCCCAAATGTTTGTTAGTAAAAGCTTTCTGAGAGGATGAATAATTACTTTTCTTTGGCATGGATCCAATTGAAGACAGTATCGGGTGAGTTTGTTAAGTCTTTAAATCTGTCATTATGGTGAGAAAAAGCTAAACCATTTTATTGGTAGGTTTTGAGTTTCTGTGCAAACGCGCGAAAACACGCTGGTATAATAAAACAATGACGGTAATACATATATAGTCCGCTTCGTTCCGTTGCTACCATAACATAACAGACTATCTTGTGTCTACAGCTGCAGTTTCTCGCTGCAATTTCTAACATTGAATAGTCACAAAAGACGCAGTTTATGCTGTATTCTGCCAATGTCTAAATAAATAATATGCTACGGTAAAGCTTTGAGAGGATGAATCATTACTTTTCTTTGACATGGATCCATTTGAAGACAATAACGTGTGAGTTCGTTTACTCTTTAAATCCGTCATTATGCTGAGAGAAATCGTATTCTCAATTTAATCTCTAAATTGACTGTAAGGTTAGGGTTGTAACTAGTTAGCTGTTTCGTAGGTGACTTAGTTAATGCACTCGTCTTAATTATTGCTTGTGTTTTTGCATAGACTGCGTTGTTGCTGTTCTTGTTTGTGTTAGTGTTAATCAGTTTAACCTACAGGGTCCAAGTTGGACTATGCGGTTGTTCCCTGCACTTGGAACTGTAGGCTACTGCCCTCTAGGGTTTTCGACACACTTGTTCCTGGTTATGGTTATACACTTTGTTGTACGTCGCTCTGGATATGAGCGTCTGCCAAATGCCTGTAATATAATGTAATATTCCGTAGCAACAAGATAAACCCGACATTAGCCCTAAAATATGCCAATACAGCAGTGAAAACGCTGCTCACTGAATAACAAAATAAACGAGACAACGTTTTTTTTAAATTATACCATGTCATTATACAGTCAATATCTGGGACTACGCATTTAGTAAATATACAATCTTACCATTGGTTTTACGCGCAGAGATGTCCCTTTTGCGACTGAGCGGTCATATATTGTCTTGGATAATCCGTTTGTGAAATGTCTGCTACCTTCAAAAACAGCTGTGCGTAATACCACACCTGTTGCTTATGGCGTTGTCGCCCTTTTTAGTACAATTTGGCTTGATTGACAATTCATTTATTCAGTAGGTGAGAGTATAAGCTTTCTAACGATGTATAACATGTCTGATTTTGCTTTTGGAATAGCGTTTTATAGGTCAGCGTAACCAAATTTTTTCTCATCTGCCAATGTCTAAATAAATAAAACGGTAGGCTATTTTGCGCACAGCACGCAGATCGCGAGTTGATATTACGTCTTTTTTTTTCGTTTTCTCTCAATGTCGTATTTATTATTTGAAATGTGTATGTATGTGTTATTATTCTATCTGTCTCTGTGGCGCTCTGAAATGTGCATTCTCTGCTAAGCTGAGCATTGGATTGGAATATGTGTCTGACGTAGTGTTGCACGGTATACCAAAACTTCAGCACTTTCTCGGTACTTATAAAAATAAAAATGAACGGTTCGCTATTAGAATTTTCCGACATTCGGTAGTTTTGAGTGAAATGTAAAAGCCAGGGAAAATTGTCTTCCGCATTACTGATTGAGAGGATGAAACGTGTAATTTGTCAGAATCTTCGCTAGAAGGCAGTAGCAACTAAGGTTGCCAAGTGAGGTGACTTGCGCTTGTGCACTCAGCTCCTTGATACAGCGCAAGCTTTGACTCCGTTCACTTCAGTAGCAATAGGTGTTCCAATTTGGAAATATTTTATTATAGATAAATGCTGTATTGTTATTAAAATATGCTGTTTTAAAATCTATTTAAAGGTGAAAGACCTGTTTTAAAGATTATTTAGTTTACAACTGTTCAATTTTTGAAATATATTTAACATTTTTCTATTGTTCAGTGTTAACACTATAGGCCTACGCATATTCATATGTTGAAGAGGCTTCAACTTAAAGGTTGTTAATGAACCCGGTTGTTAAAAACCATGAATTCGAAAATGAGGTCAACCCTTGTGGACATTACGTTTCTGATCTATTAAGGTAATTTCAGTATCGTTAGGTACCGAGTATTGAATTGGTATCGCTTCAGTATCGAGTATCGTGATACTAAACCTGGTATCTGTATCAAAGTCAAAATTTTGGTATCGTGACAACACTAGTGTGACGCTTTTTTTAGTTGCGGCATGGAAGCGCTACAGCTGTACAAACACGCTGGGCCATCTAAGTGTTACGACATGCCATCTAAGTGTTACGACATAGTAAAGGCCTTTACGGGAAGCAGCCAGGACACATCCATGGCGACGCAACTAAGTCATCCGCCAGCGTCTCTTACCACAAAATTGGCCATAAGTCATACATTTTTTATACAATCATCATGATATTCAGTAGATATGTTGGGTGAAGGTGAATGATCATGAGGACAGAGCCATTTTAAAATCGCTCCATAGGGGGCGCGATGGTGCCAATGCTTGGACCCCTCCCAACGCCGCTTGCGGCTTTATTTATTATTATTATTATTATTATTATTATTATTATTATTATTATTATTTTTCTCCGCTAAAAGTGTCGGAGGCTCAGCAACCATAAGTCCTAGAGCAACCAAATTTGGCAGGTGGGTTCCTATGGCCCCCCACTACTCAGGCACTACAAATCACCTATGTCGGCCAGATGGTGGCGCTATAACAAAGGGTTTTGCGTAAAAGGCCATAACCCCCACACCATCAGATAGATCAACACAAAACTTCATCGACCTATGCATCTGAACGTGCTGTACAAATTTGCCTTTGGGACCACCTATGTCCGCCATATTGTTTGGCCGCCTTTTTGACTTTTCAGTTGGGGCGTGGAAGCTTTCTCTGCAAAAATGTCTGAGGCTCAGCAACCATAAGTCCTAGTGCAACCAAATTTGGCAGGTGGGTTCCTATGGCCCCCCACTACTCAGGCACTACAAATAACCCATGTCGGCCAGATGGTGGTGCTATAACAAAGGGTCATGTTTAAAAGGTCATAACTCCCACACTGTAAGTCAGATCAACACAAAACGTCATCGACCGACGCATGTGAATGTGCTCTACAACTTTGCTATTGGGACTACATATGTCCGCCATATTGTTTGCCTGCCATTTGGACTTTTTCATTAGGTGGGGTGCGGAAGAGCTGTGGCTCCAAATCTAAACGGTTACGACAGGGGTGTCAAACTCAAATACACAGTGGGCCAAAATTTAAAACTTGAACAAAGTCGCGGGCCAACATTGAACAAATGAACCTTTTAATATGGACCCAAACAAGTTTTGCTTTAACATTGAATATGGAACAAGCAACGCTTATTACTATACAATATATAACAATAGTGCAGACATGCAAAATCGAATTTCAAATAAAAAAACACATCAATGGCATTAATTTATTAAATGAAATTTAAATAAAAATCGTATGCCTCTTTTCTATTTGCAGCCTTCTGATTTAAATATCAAAATAAACTTTTTCCACAGGCTAATAATTTTAAAAATAAAACAACAATAATAAATCAATCAACCATTCAAGCCCATGCCTTGGAGTAGCAAGAAAAAGTGCATAAAGAAAAGGTTAATTATTGCTCAGTTTGCTACACACTGATCTAATCTGATGTGCCCAAGCCAGATACCTGGCATCTCTTCTTGGATGCTAGTTCATCAATGTCTGGGCTCAGGCTCTGAGCTGAGGAAATCCTCAGTATCGAGTGAAGGTGTTCATCAGTCAGACGTCTCCTGTGAGATGTTTTAGTCATCTTCATCGAGGAGAAAAGTTGCTCACATAGATAAGTGCTGCCGAACATGGAGAGCATCTGAGCAGCTTGGGTGCGGAGTTGAGGCATTGTGTCAGGGATGAACTGTGGAAACTGTGCGGCGCCCACAGCATGATACTTTGACTTCAGCGTGTCATTACACTGGAGTTCAATCAACTCCATTTGGAGGTTGGTTGGTGCGTTTTCCACATCAACTGCGAAGGGATTACTGAGCAGTTCAAACCTACATTTCTGGACATCAAAGTCAGCAAATCGCCGGCTAAACTCAGCGCCAAGTACACTGAGTTTTTCAGTAAACTGTGCGCATGGGAACACGGCGGTAGAGATCTGCGTTTTTATGGTTTGGCAGCAGGGAAAATGGCCAAGGTTTCCTTGCAGCATCTGATTCTCCCACAGGCACAGTTTAGTTTTAAAAGCCCTCACTGCAGCGTACATGTCTGTGATGATGCGCCCCCGCCCCTGAAGCTGCAGGTTCAGCGCATCGAGATGGCTCGAGATGTCACACAGAAAGGCCAGCTCACACAGAAACTTTTGCTCCCGGAGCTCTGCTGTGTCCTTCCCTTTGCTTTCCAGAAACTGACATTACTGCGGAGGACTGAGCTACAGTAGGGGCTACAATCTGTGGTCACTGGGGTGGGAGGTGGCGTCTCTTGGCCTTGACATTGCGGCTCCGACCACGGTCCACCTGTGCGAAGTCAGAAAATGCAGGCATCCCATTTTGTAGTGGTTTCATCATAGCGTGTGCTATTTACAGCTGCACTAGACGACCATAAAATAATCCTCCTCTGAAGTTTTGCGGTAGCCGAGTCATTTTTACTATTTCCTTTAGCCCACTTAACCAAATAATTAGTTGGCAGAAAGCGTAATCAGCTAACGCTTATTTGCTATATGTGGTAGTCCAGTAGCCTATGCTAAAACAGTTCGCAACTTCGGCTACCAAGCCATTTGACTAGCTAGCTAACCCTAACCGGCAAATATTCCATCTGTCAAACGTGTTTGACGGCTTGTCAGTCGTGTACATTCCGTAAATGTCTACCTGGGCTATGCTGCACGAATGTGACAAAGCTAGAAGCTAGCAAGAAAATAATAATTAGAAATTCAATGTACATTATTTTTGTCTTTATGCAACAGGTGGAAAACTTGCTCTTCAAAGTGCGTTGTCATATTTACACGCCTGTAGATCAGTTATTAAAATACTTGGTAGATTTGTTAATCACCGCTGACAGTGTTAATTTTTATTCGGTAAAAAGTGACTTGCGAACGATCGGTCAGCTAGCGTCACCCAGCAAGTAAACACCACAAACGGCGATGGAGTAGTTGCAGTTAATGGCTCATTAACTGACTGTGGCGAAAACCTACGACGATAACTTGCTTGGTTAACAGCAGGTCTACCAGACAGTTATATGAAAATTAGCCTAGTCAAATCACCAGTAGTCTACACATCTCTGATTGATTG
This sequence comes from Anguilla anguilla, assembly GCF_013347855.1. Lineage (NCBI taxonomy): Eukaryota > Metazoa > Chordata > Actinopteri > Anguilliformes > Anguillidae > Anguilla > Anguilla anguilla. The sequence continues at coordinate 25,287,695 of NC_049205.1, read as the reverse complement.
ACCATCAGTGCAGTCGATGTTCTTCCCCTGTAGTTCATATTGCTAATGCGTGAGCTAACCACGGATAGCTTACCTAGCTCACTGGCAAGCTGATATGCTAGCTAAGCATATTCGTTTTGCCGAGAAACATAAATTGAAGATAACTGAACATAATTGTATTATTAATGTCATACATATAACGTGATTACATGACACAGTACAGTCACGGATGGAAATTAAACTCCGTAAACATTTGATCGTATATTTTAAAACATAACGGCAGACAGTCAGCTAGCCTCAAGTTCGTTCTGCAATCGTTCGTTCAGGTTGATGGGCTTTTCCGCACCGGACTGTCAATCACATTGTAAAAATCACAAGACCGCTTAACTCTATGGTTTTGGCTCCAAATCGAGAACATGGCCGCGCCCGCCATTGAGCTTCAAAACGTGTTTTACAGACCCACGGAGAGGCAATGGGTGACGTCACAGTAGCTTTGTCCATATTTTTTACAGTCTCTGAGCAAGGCACACAGTAATGGCGGCGCTGCTTTACTTCCGGGTTTCGCCGGATTTGTCTATAATACTGGCGGGCCAGCTCTAGTAGTCATTTGGGATTGCCTCGCGGGCCAAATATAGTTACACTGCGGGCCAAATTTGGCCCGCGGGCCAGAGTTTGACACCCATGGGTTACGACATCTAGTAAACTTCTTTAAGGCAAGCGACATCCATGGCGACGCAAGTAATCCGACACCGTAGGGTCTAGTTTTTATCAGTGAGGCGAGGGTCTGAACGTCGAGGAAGCAATGGAAGACAGTGCCAGCCAGAGTGCATGCTAGGCTATTAAAGATTTGTTAGTAAAAGCTTTTTGAGAAGATGTATAATTACTTTTCTTGAGCATGGATCCATTTGAAGACAGTATCGGGTGAGTTCGTTAAGTCTTTGAATCTATCATTATGCTGAGAAATAGCTAAACCATTTTATTGATAGGTTCTGAGTTTCTGTGCAAACGCGCTAAAACACGCTGGTATAATGAAACCATGACGGTAATACATACATAGTCCGCTTCGTTCCGTTGCTACCATAACATAAGAGACTATCTTGTGTCTGCAGCTGCAGTTTCTCGCTGCAATTACTAATATTGAATATAAACAAAAGACGCAATTTATGCTGTAAATCATATTCTCAATTTAATCTCTAAATTGACTGTAAGCTTAGGGTTGTAACTAGGCAGTTGTTTCGTAGGTGACTTAACTCGTCTTAACTATTGCTTGTATTTTTGCATAGACTGCGTTGTTGCTGTTCTTGTTTGTGTTAGCGTTAATCAGTTTAACCTACAGGGTCCAAGTTGAACTATGCGGTTGTTCCCTGCACTTGGAACGGTAGGCTACTGCCCTCTACGGTTTTCGACACACTTGTTCCTGGTTATGGTTAAACACTTTGTTGTACGTCGCTCTGGATAGGAGCGTCTGCCAAATGCCTGTAATGTAATGTAATGCAATATTCCGTAGCAACAAGAGAAACCCGACATTAGCCCTAAAATATGCCAATACAGCAGTGAAAAAGCTGCTCACTGAATAACGAAATAACCGAGACAGTTTTTTTTTAATTAGACCATGTCATTCTACAGTCAATATCTGGGACTAAACATTTTATAAATATACAATCTTACCATCGGTTTTACGCGTAGAGATGTCCCTTTCGCGAATGAGTGGTCATATATTGTCTTGGACAATCCGTCTGTGAAAAATACGCGCATCTGTCACGCCTGTGTCGGCTATCTTCATAAATAGCTGTGCGTAATACCACACTTGCTTACGGCGTTGTCGCCCTTTTTAGTGCAATTTGGCTTGATTGACAACTCATTTATTCCGTTGGTCAGAGTGTAAGCTTTCTAACGATGTATAACATGTCTGATTTTGCTTTTGGAATAGCGTTTTATAGGTCAGCGTAACCGGAAATTTTCTCATCTGCCAATGTCTACATAAATATAACGGTAGACTGCTCTGCGGCCAGCACGCAGGTCGCGAGTTGATATTTCGTCTTTTGTTTCGTTTTTCCTCAATGTCGTCTTTATTATTTGAAATGCGCATTTATGTGTTATTATTCTATCTGTCTCTGAGGTGCTCTGAAATGTGCATTCTCTGCTAAGCTGAGCAATGGATTGGAATATGTGTCTGACGTAGTGTTGCACGATATACCAAAACTTCAGCACTTTCTCGGTACTTAAAAAAAAAAAAAAAAGAAACGGTTCGGTATTAGAATATTCCGACGTTCGGTAGTTTTGAGTCACCGATATAATATAATACAGAGGGCACTCCAGGGAAACTACTAGGGGATAGGGGTTGAATTTCGATTATGGGCAAGGGTAGCCTACGTTGACTATTTTAAACAACCCATGCGCTGCCTCTAACAGACAATAGCCTAAATGCCCATACGTGTCTTTGCATGTATGGCAAACTCAGACTTCTTGATAAGTTACATGCCAGTTTATTTGTACCCATGTAATCTTTTTAAAGTTAGTGGCCTTTTACTGTATTTCCTCCTTTTTTCTGTTGTCAGAGTGTTCAACAGCCATAGATACAGTTCCATCTTTTACATTTTGTAAGATTAGACACTGATAAAATAGAATTCAATCGTGCATATTCACTACCAATTAACAATGGAAATCTGTACAATTGGACTGGCTCCGTCAGCAGTCACCTGACATGTTCTCATCAAAATACTGTTTTCTAATTAGGCAAAATGCTCAACTTTCAAATCTGATAGGTTCTTGCATATCCAGTGCTTTTCAAGTCTTTCAACAGCATGGTGCATTTACGCATGTTGCATCACTAGCCTTATGTTGTGAAAGTATTTTCAAATAATTCCATTAAATCAAGCAGTTTGTATTTGAAAATTCTGTAGTTTTTTAAGACGTTTGAAAGTAATTGAAAATACATGCAAATGCTCCTTAAAAGTATTTTGAAATACATTTTGTAATTTAAATACTTAGTATTTGTAAATGTTGTTTTTCTAATCATTAAAAAAACTTATTTAATTCAAATACTTAAAATAAATATTTGACCCAGATCTAGAAAAATAAGAACGGCCACACCGCCAGCGTATGCGCTCAGCCAAAGTTCATTCACTACTTTGACCAAAGCTGTTTCTCCACAATGGTCAGTATAAAAGCCTGACTGAAACTTCTCCAATATGGAGTTGTTATTATAAAAATCATTTAATTGCTTAAAGTTGCATTCTCTGGTATTTTCCTTAAGAAGGTGGAGATTGGAGATAGGTCTAAACTTACTTAAAACAGAAGATTCCAAATTGTTCTTTTTTAGCAGAGGTTTCACTATGGCAGATTTGAGAGCAGTTGTGAAGTATCCATTTAACAAAGACCATTTATTCTCGTATTCGACTCTATTCTTGCCTAGCCCCTTTGCTTTGTTTGTAGGTCGGATTTTTGCTCGTTCTCGACCTCGACTCTCATGTTGCCCTCTGCACTTCGTATAGTGCTCCGATTAGTGAGTGTGTTCCCAACTGGACTACAGTTCCTTCTATCGGGACACAAAAAAATAATTATTTTTCTTTGTTATTTTTCCTTTATTATTTTTAAAGGTTCTGTGGGTGGAGTTTTAACTCTGTTGGGGGTGCGCTATTCGGACTTTTGGTTTCAGAATACCAACTAATTGTCCGAAGCTCAGCACTCAAAACCACCCTGTGCCCAGTACCTTTCAAGGACTAACCAGCTTTTTGTTAGATTTGGATAGACAGATGGAAACCGTTACTGGAGTTACTGGCCGGTTTGCAGCACGTTTCCCTTACCCCACTTGTTTCCTTTATAATTCACCTTGTTACGGCCTGACCCTAGACCAGGTCTTAATGGTATTGGGCACTCATCCGAGATTTAGTATTCAGTTTTCTTTACCCCTAGACAATTTTTTTCTTTATAGCTCTTAATGTTATAGAAACAATGAGTTGATTTGTGTCTGTGTTTGTAGTTAATTCTTTTGAGCATCACCTGCCTTACGCAGTTAGTTGAAGTTGACGGGCAGGTCCTGTGTGGCTTGTCACTTCATTAGTTTGCCTCTTTTGTTTTTGGTGGAAATTCTCTGTGGGAATATGCTTCGAAGTTTGTTAGGATCTGGGGAGGCCTCATTAGCAATATCCCTTTCAATTGGTGAAGTCAGGTTGGTATCACCTGTTTGCAGGGGTTAAATTGGGGGTGGACGCTGTCCACCCACCTTTGGTAAATAAATCATTTTGACCGGCAGTTTTACAAATAACTATGACAATCCAGTCCATTTAGGCTCCAGTCCATGTGTTTCCTTTAGCCAGTTACTCGCTCAACCAATCATTACATTACATTACATTACATTATAGGCATTTAGCAGACGCTCTTATCCAGAGCGACGTACAACAAGTGCATAGGTTTCATGATGTAGAGGCGCAAAAGAAACACTAGAGTGAAGTAAGGATCGTAGTGCCAGAAGTGACCACATCGATCAGGACTCCAACCCTGTAGAGTAAGCTTGTTCAGCAAGCAAGAATCCTACCAAGTACAAACTAGCACTGGAATCACACCTAATCATACAAAAACAATCCTGCCAGATACACTAACATAATCAAATTATCCTAGCTAGGTACAGTGAGCTGAACTATAGGCTAGGGAGGGGTGGGGAGAGGTGCAGCCTGAAGAGATGAGTCTTCAGTCTGCGTTTGAAAGTGGTGAGATTCTCTACTGTTCTGACCGTCACGGGGAGGTCATTCCACCAGCGAGGGGCCAGGACAGACAGCAGACGGGAGCGGGAAGTGCAGACGCGAAGAGGGGGAGGTGCCAAGCGTCCAGAGGTGGCAGAACGGAGAGGTCTGGCTGGTGTGTAGGGTCTGATAATCAAAAATCCGAAGGAAAAAAAACTCAGGAGGAACAGTTGTTTATATGAACAGCACAAAGAAAAATATCGTTGATTACCTTGATTGATTGGAAGTGGAAGTGGTACGTAGTTTCATTAATATGTCATTTCATCTATGCAACATTTTAAAGATAAGTGAATAAACAGCCCCCACGAACGCTGGCTATTATTAACGGCAACTTTGATTGCTTAAGCAAAATCAGCAGGTTGCTGGTCAGCAGCTAAGCTAGGATTGAATATTTCCCACATACATAACGTTTTATTCAGCGGCGACTGGTGAGCTGAAAATTGGTGGCGCGCAAAACTTTACTTTAAATTAATCATTGATCTCAACCTGTTTTCATTAGTAATTTTCCTTTATAATCAAGCGTGCCAACGATTGGATTAATCAAATGGCAAGTAGCCTAACACACAGCGTCTTCATACCGTGTTAGGGGGATTAAATCATAAATTCAATTTATCCGTTAAAAATCCATTTTAAAGTAGTCTACACTTAACAGACTGGTGTATCTTGTTTGTTATCTACTATGTTAGCTCTCAGAATAACCAGCAAAAACAAAACCTGCACTTCAATTGTGTTTACAATCTAGCCTACGCATTGCAGATATTTGCCATGAATATGAGTGCAGAGAAAGAAGTTAATGTATCCGCAAATAATGTTGATTAAAAATGTGCACAATTTCGTACTGCAAATGAAAATAAATGTAGGCTATACGGCCTAGGCTACTCGCTAAAACTGCCTATTTGGGGAGAGCTGGCTATAGCCTATATGATAGTATTGAGTAGGCTATTTTGTGGATTAATTGTCTTGATGCTCAAGGAAAATCAGGGGAGGATTCCGCTACTGCTTAGCGATTAAAACGGATTTTTCTAAATTGCATTTATCATTTAATCTCCCTAACACAATGCGAAGAAGCTGTGTCCCTTTCCATTTGATTAGTCGGATGTTTGCATGCTTGTTAATCACTGAAAATTAATTAACAGTAGTAGGACTTCGTGGTTTTGGTGTTTTTTTACACGTTCTTGCAACATTTGTGTCTCAGTGACATTTTTTGTAGTGTTGGTTGCCTAATGGAGTGAACTTTTCAGTCCATGACTTTGTGGTTTGGTTGTACTTTGTGTGTTTGTCACTTTTTATGTTGACACAGTTTTTCCCTGTGGTTTGCCTGCATTGGGTGTGGGGTGTGACTGTCTGGTTGTTATGGTGATAACATTAGCAACTGTGATTGTCATTTGTAAAAAAGTTTTGTAAGCCTACATTCGCTTGAGGTAGTAGCCGACTATTTCCATTTATTCAATACCATAATTGCAGAAGTAGTACTGGAGGGGTGCCCCCCCAATGCATTGCTTGCTCTGGCGTCTTGGCGGTGGGCCTGTTGCTTGGCTGTGGTGTTTCTGGTGTGCAGTTGTTGCATGGCCTTCCGGTGTTTGGCTTCGTAATGTCTGGTGTCTCGTGTTCCCTGCCTTCTCTGATGAGGTTTGGAAATGTTCTTTGCACACACGTGTATCTAAACTATAGTGTCAAGTCGGTGATGTCAGGCTTTGTATTCGACTCAGGGGGAGTCATTGTGTGACTCTGGGAGAGTCTTTGTGTGACTCTAGGTGAGTCTTTGTGTTGAACCCCTCTGGAGCCTTTGTGTGCCTGACCCTGGTGCTCGGTTTTTGTTGATGCTCATCAAGGCTGTCGTGAAAGACGTGCTACTTCTGCAGTGTACAAGCAGTACCCATTTATTTATTTTCGTTGTTTAGTCACTGGTGTCACCATTTAAGGGTGGCAGCCCTCTCACTGGTGCTCCAGTGGTGTTTGGTTCTTTTGCTTTTCCTTTTTCTTTCTTTAATTGCAGGATTGGCAGCACCTGATGGAAGCCCTTCGGGGTTCCACACTGCTTGCATTCTGTTCTGCGTTTTTGTTACTATAACAATTTTTGGAAATAAATTCATATTTTTTATAAACACGTACTATTTTGTGCTTTGTGTTGCAACTTGCCTGAGGCTGCTCGTAACAGTGCCCTGGAAGTGCAATTTAATTTTCCTGGTGTAAAAACTCTGAATCAGAGTTTAAGTGAACTCAATATGAATTCCATCCAAGAAGGTTTGTTACAACTGGAAATGGCCACTAAAAATGATAGACTGGTATGGACTATGTAACTGGCTAATATATTTATTTTTCAGCTGCCTATTGGAATACTGTTCTGCAAGCAAGGTTGGAGTCTACTTCGACTGACCCCAGACGTGAGCTCTTAAGCTTGAAACACTTAAATGTTCTGTTGAGTGCTGAGGAAGAGTTGATTGGTTATTTACTGGTTAATTACTGGTGAGGGTGTGTGTATATGGTGTATTTGTGAATGAGTATGGCAGTTACTGTAAAACCTTCCTCCCTGTTAAAAAATATACTGGAAATTGTTCAATTACAACTTGTGTTCATTGAAACCTTTTCTGATGTAGCCACAGTCAGGCCCAAGGATGCAGTTACACTAGACCAACTCTCTGCTTTTGGAGGGTATGTTGCGGAGATGCTCCCCAAGTATGTGCAGCAAGTCCAGGTAAAATGCATCCCGTCTGACTTAACTGAAAAAAGTAATTGCTCTTTTATGTTTTGTGTTATCTGGCAATGAAAAATAATTGTTATTAGCAACATTTATTATTAACATGTTATTATATGAACAAGTGGAACGGACTAGTCTTATAGTCTGTAACTGGTTTTCTAGGTGACTTGTTTCAATGAGCTGGAGGTAATGATACAGCCTGAAGGGGTCATTCCTGTGCTCACATTCCTGCGCGATCACACCAATGCCCAGTTCAGGAACATGACAGACCTCACTGCAGTGGATATCCCAACACGCCACAATCGTTTTGAGGTATAGTAGTTCACAGCCGTCTACAGTGTTTACAGCTCTATTTTCACTGTTTATCGTCATCACTACTCTGTTTCATGCCGACATGCAGCAGCGTTCAAGTATAGTTTCCTTTACAGATTTCTCAGATTTTTCTAGAACAGTTCAAGGAACTTTTAGGAATGGCATATTCAGAAATGACTTTTTCAAAAAATTGATCTATTTAATGATCTGTTCAAGATTATGCAATGAAATTCTATTATTTTTGTTTAAAATATGATTGTAGTGTAGCTGGCAGCCCCCTGTGGTTAGTCTTCCCTGCTTACACACAAAGCAGGGCCATTCCATTTAAATTTTTGAAAGGTAAATGGATTGTGACACCAATAAGTGGTGTCGTGCACATTCAAAAAAAGGGGGCAGTTTTTATTTCTATCCACTCTCAGATATAAATAATTTTTAAAATTTAACTTCTTACATATTTATGCATGATGATCTTGGATGCATCAGATGAGTCAAAAGTATTCTACTAAGCATGGCACAGAACTTACCTCGGTAAAACTCTCGTCCCTTTTTTCCCATGTTGCTAGTTCCTCCCTTCCGCCAGCTGGCATCAGAAATAACAAATTTACCTCAATGGTAGTACGTTGACCACAATGCACAATAGAACCGGATAAAAAGCATCTTTGCATTAGAAAATCTTTGTTTAAATGGGATTTCTTTGAACCACTTTTGGTTGCTCTCTCTTTCTTTCTTTCACTCGCACACACAAACACACACACACACAAAATATTATAAATTTAAGACACATATTTTAAGGATTGACATTAAGCATGGCCTGGTGGCCCAAATGTGCCTCCCAATGCAACACTGAGCCCATCAGTTAATGCATGCCCCACGTGTGCCACGTGTATACCAAGAACGACGCAGGTGAGTGAGTGAGTGCAAACTGGTATAGATGCATTCACTCAGTCAGTTGGTAAATTACTACAGTAGTAACTGTTAGCTAGCTGACATGTCCACACTACTCAAATATGCAGAGGAGGGGAACCCTTCGAAGCCAGTTCATGGACAGAAATCTACAGACTACAAGGAAAAAAAGAAAAGGTGGAATTGAATGGAATGGAAAAGAGTTAACGTAGTTAGACTACAAGCAATCCATTGATGTGATGTGCTGCCGTGCCTGTAGACAGTTTTTACATCAGGAATCACGCCAAAAAGTATAACGTCCAAGGACATGACAAAAGCATGCAACATGACCGTTGTGTTGCTGCAATGGTCACTATCAGTTGTCGGAGAAATGCCCCAATGAACCAGCAAATCAGGCGCATAGGCACACTGAAGTATTTGCCCCCTTCCTCATTTCCTCTGTTATTGCATATCTGTCGCACTGAATGGTTTCAGATCTTTAGACAAAATGTAATAATAGACAAAGGGAACCTGAGTAACCACAAAACACATTTATTAAATTATTTTGTCATTTATTTAATCAAACACCCATGTCACCTATGTGAAAAAGTAATTTCCCCCTTAGTTACTCAATTAACCAAATTTCATTAATTAGATTCAGCTGATTAACATAACGTGGCAGAATAACAAGAAAGGCTATTCAGCCCAACAATGCTCGCCATTTCATCCTAAAAGGGTTGTTCCACCTTACACTGGTGCTTTAATTGACTAAGCAGTGAGTTTACTGCAGTGTCACAAGAGGAAGGGGACAGACACTTAATTATGCCTTGGTTGACCAGAAAAAGTTAATGAGAAAGTGACTCCGCAGAGGGTCTGTCCTGTGGTCAGAGAGCCAGAGGCCCCAAACGTTCCTGTGTACAGTTACATTGTTACACTAATATTTTGCGAAGGTCAGAGGATGCTAACATTAAAGGGGAATTACACTACATAACACTTCTGCTTCTCATGACTGATATTGTCCTTCGAATGAATGTGTCGCCCTTCATTTTTCGATTAGTTATTTCATTATGTTAATATTTTACGCTGTTTCGTTGTTTTCCTTTACAAATGCAGGAAGTAGACCCAGGGAGTTTAGTGTCGAACTCAAGGATGCGTATCATTGCGCGACTTCTGATGTGGGCGTACCTGCAGACAATAATATTAGGTTGGTCGTAGAAATCATAGACATATATACATATATATATGTCTATGGTAGAAATAGTGTTGTATGACTACTAGCTAGCGAAACCAAAAATGTCTGAGGACGAAGGAGATTTTGTTTTTGATCATGGGATTGTTGTACCCTATTGATTCGAGCCGGAATACACAGAAGAAGAGCTTGGCTAATTTGCAGGCTGATCGTGCGAGAGCGACTCAGGAGCGGGCTGAGATTGAGGAACCACAGGCTATTCCCAGGACAAACGGCAACTGGTGGTAGACATCCTATGTATCACAGACAGACGCTATAGCGTTAGCCAGACCGCATAGTACCTACCTAGAACGGTTCGACCAACGATGGGAAAGCGGTGGGTACAGCTCCAGGCTTCAGACGGTCGCCTTGGTAGTTGGTGTCTTCAAAGTAGTCGCTGCATACCCTTAGTCCTCGTTTGCGAACTTCTTCAGCTGTTAGCTGGGGTGTCTGATTACATCTAGCTATGTCTGGCACAAAGTTGCATCGCGTGGGAAACTATGAAAATGTGCTTCCAAGGTACGTTTAATTGGGGCATTATAACAACCGGGTACAATGCACCTCATTATTACACCGATATCGCATCAAACAAAAGCTAGCAGACGTTAGTTTGTTCGATTTCAGCGCTAAGTTAACGGAATGTTTTGCTTCGCTTCTTCTCGATTTTGCTGTGAAACGAAATCGAAGAAGAAGAAAAAACTGGAAACCATATCCTGTAGGTTTTCACTCCATCATAACAAAGCACACCTCATTCAACAGCTGAGATTTCATTGAGCTGTTAATTAGTAGAATCAGGTGTGCCAAATTAGGGTTGAAATGAAAGCCTAATTTGAATTTCAAAAAGTTTTGAAATTCAAAACAGGATGGTAGATCTCCAGGAACAGGGTTGGTTACCACTGTTTTAGTCATGACCAGCACTGGTTTGGTATTAGGATACAAAATTTTAGCCTATTTGGTCCGACGGTTGAAGAGTGATAGGTATTTTAATTATTTGTGTCTTACAGTGCCATCTTTTGCCAGAGATGCACAAAGTCTTGGATCCATCCACAGTAGCCAGTGTGCCAAGAAAATATCCCCCACACCATTACATTACCAGCCTGAACCGTTGATACAAGGCAGGATGGATCCTTGCTTTCATGTTGTTTATGCCAAATTCTGACCCTATCGTCTGAATGTTGCAGCAGAAATCAAGACTCATCAGACCCAACAACGTTTCTCCAATCTTCTATTGTCCAATTTTGGTGAGCCCGTGCCAATTGTAGCCTCAGTTTCCTGTTCTTAGCTGACAGGAGTGGCACCCAGTGTGGTCTTCTGCTGCTGTAGCCCATCTGCTTCAAGGTTCGACGTGTTGTGCGTTCAGAGATGCTCTTCTGTATACCTCGGTTGTAATGAGTGGTTATTTGAGTTACTGCTCAAACCAGTCTGGCCATTCTCCTCTGACCTCTGCCATCAACAAGGCATTTTCGTCCAGAGAACTGCCGTTCACGGGAAATTTTCTCTTTTTCGGGACCATTCTCTGTAAACCCGAGACATGGTTGTGCGTGAAAATCTCAGTAGATCAGCAGTTTCTGAAATACTCCAACCAGCCCGTCTGGCACCAACAACCATGCCACGTTCAGAGTCACTTAAATCACCTTTCTTCCCCATTCTGATGCTTGGTTTGAACTTCAGCAGGATGTCTTGACCATGTCTACATGCCTAAATGCATTGAGTTGGTGCCATGTGATTAGCTGATTAGATATTTGTGTTAACAAGAAGTTGAACAGGTGTACCTAATAAAGTGGCCGGCGAGTGAGCTCGAGTTAGTGAATCTGGGGGGAAAAGTAATTTTGCTTCTTGACCACAAGGCTTGTGAGTTATGGGCCAAAATGTGAACTGCTGTGTTACAGCACCATCATCTGGCCAGTAGGCATCATTGCAAAATCTGAGTTGCGGGGATACATATGAACATACTGGCCTAGTTTCATATTTTTATGATTTCCGGTTTTTGCTGCCCATTCACTTTTAGAGAAGAATAATAATAAATACAGCTACAAGCAGGAATTAAGTAAAAACAGGGCAGGAGTTATGCCCTTTCAAAGTTAGTTTTTTTAATTGAGGGCTATAGTTCCACCAAATGTCCAGTCGGTGTCAAAACTGCTCCTTCTCTAAAGCCACTGTGCAAAGTCTTGTAAAAAGTTACCAGACACACTTTCTGGAAATGACTGAAATGTCAAAAGATATAGTAACAACTCTTAATAATAAGTTTTAAAATGCAATTGGGTTCCACATTGGATAAATGGTAAAAAGGTTTTTCAGTCTCTATCCCAAAATTTGATATTGTGTTCCCTAGCTAAGTTGATCAAGCCATTGCTAAGCTTGTAACATGCCCACTGACAACTGATTGGCTAATAGTGGTCATATTTTCTCAGATGTGACTTCATGATTGTGCAGATTGGACATCCAATGAGAGGCTAACACAAAGGCATAGGCAACTGTAGGGGTTACTGGCATTTTTATTAATGAAACCACCTGCTATTGGCAAAAAGCCAGCCAAATTAATATGCTGCTTCAGCGTAAACCACTGCAGATTTATGCCAAGTTTCATGATGGTCGGCAGTGATGGATTGTGATCAAAAAATGTCCCTGCCATTTGTGACAGACCGGCCATATTTTCAAACCCAACGCCATCCCCAATTCAACCTTTGCTAAGCCCCACCCCCCTCGTTCAATTGCTGCTGTCCATCAAGCTTTTTGTGTTCGACAAAGCAAACAAAGCATTCTCAACAATGAAAGCTGGTGAACCACTAAAGGAAATATTCATTCATTTTTGGGAAAAATGGATCTTCAATTTCCGAGACAAGCAAACTGAAAGGTCTGCAGTATGCTTTTGAAGGTAACATACATAATGTAATTCTGCATCGGCAGCACAATAATATAAATAAATAATAAAGCCTACCAATCACAGTTTAAAGTAGCCTAAACCTCATCACTTAAAGCCAGTTTACAGTTTGGCAGTGTATGATCTTTGCAACCGGTTATGATCACATTTAATCCCACAATCCCATCATTTTAACAAGCTGTTAATTGTTCTTGATTAGGTGCTTTTCATGTTTAGAGGGATTGTTTACTCTCTTAACCCCTTCGCGTGGCTGCCAAATCTGGCCAGCCCTTGCCCATTTAGGAGATGCCATATTTAAAGCTTTTGTAACTCAGGCATCAAATATGAAAAAATGGCTTGTACCATTTACATTACTAATTTATGCTGGCCTCATCGATATGTTAAGTGATTTCAGTTTTAGGAGTTGTAGTAAAATCTTTCCAGTCTTACCTCATTCGGTGCGCACCCTCGTCACGACTCACAGTTTGTGTGAGATTGTATTAAGATGGTTCTGACTTAGTATGTGACAGTCTCTTTCTCGTCTTTACCATTACGACAATCAAACGTTTAGTATTGTCATAAGTCCTTAGTCTGAGCTCCAAAGGTTTGTTATGGTCAACGACACGATTATAATCCTACATTGCCAACAGCCGAAAGGCACGCTGTCTTTAGCCCTGTCTGGATGGGATTAGTACTGCAGGACAACGTCAGGAATGTACCATTTATCATTGCACAACAGTATAAAATGTAGCCTAAATTGTTGTAATTCGCATCAAGTGTTGACATGACCCACCTTAATAGATTCATCAGAGGACCTTGGAGTTTGCAGAAAAGCAGTAGGCCTTGGTTTTTTCAGCCAGAATGTTTATTCGCGAACCTAATAAAAATTATTGACATGGTCGTTCTGGCCGTGAATTATGATCTCAAAAATGACAGTATCTTACCTCCTGTAGTGAAACTAATCCGGACAGAGCTTTTGTCTGACATTGGCACACCGATAGTGAGTTTCCAAGAGGAAGTGGAGGGGTAAAATAAAAAAAATCACCAAAATAATCCTGTTGGAATCTTATGTGTGAAGCTGCATGATACAGTTTTTTCAGAATCTTAAGATGTGTGCACCTCTCGGACAATAAACCCATGATTTAGGACAGATTGTTGTTAAATGGGAGAGTTTGTCAGACTAGTTGTCTAGAAATCATCTAGTGTAGGGGAGGACATTAGATTAGTTTATATGCATAATTTTGGTAGAAATAAACTGCCACAAATGAAAATTAATCTTGATGAAATTGCAAAAATTAAGTTGTTCTTTAGTTTGTAATTAAATGCTGAGAGATCCCATACATGAACTCCTTGCTTGCCCACAAGTGTTCAAAAATCTGAGGATGATATGCAGAATTACGAAAGGCGTGCATTGTGGTGTCCCTTGTCTCCAAATCTATCCAAAATGTCTAAATTGTGTGTTGCTGTAAATCGCAGCCTAATAATGCAAAAACATTGAGACACAGTGTAGTACACATACCTAATATGTAATTATTCACATAATAATAACTGTAGTACACAAAACTGTACTCTACAGTATGTAATATTTTGTTGTGCATGGAGATTGGATGACATAAAAACAATATTCCACTGTCAGAAATGTTTTGGCGATGTTCCAGCATCGACGACCAATATAAAATGTTTTTGGTAGCTGAAATAAGTTTTTTGAATACAAATAATAAAAGACACGATTATTTGGCATTTCTTTATATTTTATTGTTGTTTTTAAATCAGAGTAATAATCCATTCTGAGCAGCCCATAGTCATAGAATGCCCTTATAGCATTTTCTCCCACCATGCCATATTGCCAGTTCACCTAGGACTAGGTCGCAAAAGTTGCTTTTGTTAAAAATCCAAAATGCAGGAAAATTCAAATTGTTGACGATGTTGATTCTTGAGGCACCATTGTTTATCTGATGAGTAGAATGTACTGATGTAAACCATATGATTTTTCATTAACCACAGCCAAAGATGCACTCTTTGAAAACCTGCATATCTGCAGTATTCCTAATGAGGCACTTAGTCAGGAATGCAAGTTCCAAATGTCTACAAGAAAAATGTGATTTTTGTGAATTTTTAGAATTTGGTGAGCTCCGTAGCACCACTTAGTGGTTTGATCAAGCCAGTTCTTCAGGGCTGTCCTCAAGATGGATTTATAAATGAGCTTAAGTTTCATAACTGTGCTTCTGTCAGAGATTTATTAGCGTTTTGGTAAAAAGCTACACCCACATGCATTTGATTACTGAGGGCACATTTTTAAGCATACCAACTTAATTTATATTGGGATGGCAGGTATGCCCCATACCTATACAGCACCGAGAGTTTGGCACGTTTCAGCGTTCCCTACAGAAATAACCACACTGACCACAGACTCTCAGCCCTTAACCCCTTAGTGCACATGCCAAATCTCGCCAGTCCTTGCCCATTTAAGGGGTACCCTATTTAAAGCTTTATAACTCCAGATGTGAAAACCACAGAGACTTGAAAAATGGCTTAAATGAAGCAAGACCATTTACTCTAATAGCTTAGGTTACTTTATATTCATAATTTCAGAAGAAATGAAGTGCCACAAATGCAATTGTATAGGCAAAAAATGAATTTGCTCTTTTTTAGTTCACAATGAAACACTGAGAGATTGCATATATACAGCAGGTTAAAGTATACATGTCCTGGATCAAAAACTTATTGACCACAAGTTCATAAAATCTAAGGGTGGATATGTAGAACTACTAAAGATATATGAAGCAAAAACTAAGCAGTGTACCCAGCGTCTCCAAATCTACCCAAAATGTCTAATATGCATTGCTGTAAATCACAACATATTCACATATTTCACTACAAATTGAATTGTAAATTTTTTTTAAATCAACTGTTTTGACTCAAGAAACTCACTGTTGCAACATTTTAAATTGGGAATTACAAGCTTTTAGTCAGTACAGTGGTCTAAATTAGCTAGGGGTCCAGAAACATATCCAAAATCTCTCCAAAAAGGAATATAATGCTTTTTGTCCATTGTAAAGGATATAAATGAGCCCCCTATGAAGGTTTACGATGAAACATTTATATCAGATTTTAAAATAATGCAAAAATATTGTCAGACAATGCTGTACAGTACCTAAATGTGTAATAATTAACTATTGTATGTATTTCTATACTCTCGTATGTTATCTTCTATGAGGATGGACGACATGAAAACAATTTAACCGTCCACCACGTTTTGGCAATGCTCAAACAAGCTCCTCATCACTGTTGCATGCATCACAAAAAATACTAGACTACCAACGAATGCTTACATTACAGTGTGAAATATCCTCATTATAAAATACCACTAACCTATTTAAAGACACTCAATTTCAAAAATAACGTATATAACCGAAATGTTTTGAGCAGTAATACTTGCATAGCAATGATGAAATCTTATCTGTTTTCAATAGATAGAGGCAGAGACAGTAAATCAATGATATAGTTCTCTCCGCTTCTGTCTTACACCAGAAAACGATGTCAGCTAGGTCTGTCAGCAAACATTTGGCTTAGCTATGCCCAGGAGTCCTCAATAGTAATAGTATTTTCCTAGAAATTTTGGAAAATCGTTGACAACCTTTCGTTAGGTGCAGCGTCTTTTACTGCTGCCACAGAGTGAATGCGTAAGTGAATGCGATGATAACAAAACTTTTGATTACGCTAACCTATAAAACGCTATTCCAAAAGCAAAATTAGACATGTTATACATCGTTAGAAAGCTTATACTCTCACCTACTGAATAAATGAATAGTCAATCAAGCCAGACTGTACTAAAAAGGGCGACAACGCCGTAAACAACGTGTGGTATTACGCACAGCTATTTTGTAAGGTACCCAGGCATCGCAAATGCGCGTATATTTCACAAACGGATTGTCCAAGACTATATATGACCACTCAGTCTCAAAAGGGACATCTCCATGCGTAAAACCCAATTGAATGGTTGTATATTTATTCAATATTTAGTCCCAGATATTGACTGTAGAATGACATGGTATCATTTTTAAAAACTTTTTCTCATTTATTTCGTTTTTCAGTGAGCAGCGTTTTCACTGCTGTATTGGCATATCTTAGGGCTATTGTCAGGTTTATCTTTTTGCTATGACGGAATACGATTTTTGAGCGGTGAAAGAATATTTTTATGAATGCCAAGTTAGGCAATATTGTCCATTATGTCAAGGGTGGGGGGTGTAGTTGCAGATGAGACTGCAGGAAGGGGGGGTGTGTGTTAAATGAACGACCAGACCGTCAACGGTGGCGCTGCAAAATTCCGTATTCGGCATAGTTGTCGTATATCGTCTACTAATGAAACTAAAACAATGCGTTTCTGTTTTTAACGCATACTTTGGTTGCAGTAGCACTGAATGTTGTGCCAACCACTAGGGGCTTTGCGCTAAGAGGTTAAACGTTAATTTCTGTACCTTCTGACCTCATTTCAGCAGACAGAATTCACAAACCACTTCACTCACCCACTCAATAAACTTAGGGGATTTTGCGTTTTTTCCTTCTTTTTTTCCTGCCTGATTACATCATCACAAATGCTCCAAGCCCAAAAATAATGTCTCCCCATTGGACATTTAGGTACATCAGCCAATAAAAACATTTAATGCACATGCAAAATGACATGCGTAGAAGTGCACTCGTTTAAAAGAGCAAAACTTTGATATAGGGCTGTCGCTTTTTATTCGAAATTCGAATTCTTGTTTGAATCTGGTGAAATATGAAAAGTTTGAACTGTAATCATGTATTCAAATTCTAAATTGGGCAATTAACGTTACTGCCTGGTTCTATTTTTTCTCATGTCGTGGACTGATGTAATGAGCCTTGTCTTCCGAAAAGTGGCGTTCCGCTGCCATGCACAACCAACGGCGGATGTTTCATTCATTCAAGATGGCGGTATCTCCGAGCCTACTCAGAGCGAGCCGAGTGAGTCCATGAGAACAGTTACAACACCAGCGCACCTCAGAAGCAATATTTGGAAGTATTTTGGATTTTACGCGATTGACGGCAAAGTCAAGAAAGAAAAGGTTGTCTGTCGACTTTGCAAGCGGAAACTAAATTACCACACCACGACATCGAACTTAAAGACTCACCTGCTAGCTTCTCTCGCCTCACTGCTTTATTCCCACAACATTTACCCGCAGGACCCTTGCCAGAAAACCGCAAACAGGCCATTACCGATAAAATTACAAGAGTCATATGCAAGGATATACGCCCCATTAGCGTTATAGAGGGAAACGGATTTAAAGATCTAGTCAGAGATGGGGCCTTGATATCGCATTCCGAGCCGCACCACAATCCCCCAAAATATAGAAAAACTATATGACACCACGCATGAAAACATAAAGACCATACTGAAAGATAAGACTGTCTCTCTGACCACTGACGGATGGACATCGCTGGCCACGGAAGCGTTCGTGACTGTCACAGCTCACTTTGTGTCAGACTCATGGGAGCTGTTTGACTATGTTTTGAGCACTAAGGAGCTGAGAGGGAGCCACACAGCGGAGCTTGTTGCGGAAAGCATCGCCAACACACTGGATGATTTCAACATCTCCCGCGAAGCAGTCACAGCTGTCACCAACGACATTGCCCTGAATACAGTTACGTGAATACAATACATCGGTTAGGGCTAGATGATGTACCTTGTCTGGCCCTACATTGAATTTGGCAGTGCGCAAGGGGCTGGAGGTGAGAGCCATTAGTACTGCCCTTTCCAGATTAAACCAGTCAGCAGCTCATTTCGGACGATCCCCAACAGATAGCTGCCTGCTGGAAGAAAAACAGCTGCTTCTTGGATTAAACAAGGAGAAACTGATAAACAATTGCGTCACTAGGTGGAACACCACCTATTACATGATATGTTGTGCGGCCAAACAACAGACAGTGTGGCAGCAGTTATCTTTCATAAAAAGCTGTCCCATTTGGAGCTAAGCACTGCGGAGTGGCCCATGGTTGAGCAACTACAAGACACACTCAAGCCTTTCAAAGTCGCCACCCAGGCCCTGTCGACTGACACTTACCCCACGGCATCAGCAGTTCTGCCTTTGCAGCACGTGTTGGTCTCCCAGTTGAGTGAACCTGGAGCATCGTGTGCAAGGTCCACCATCAAAGACATGAGAGGTGGGCATTTTTTGCTTCCATCTCTTATTTATAATTATTATCTATAATAAATATACTAAATGTAAAAAATAGACTTTTACCAACATTTAAATATTCTAAGTAAAGAGCATTGCAAATAAAATGTAGCCTATTCTAAATATAGCCTATTCTTATTATCACAGATATAATGGTATCAAATTTGAAGACTTGTTACAGTCCAGCCAACAAAGAATGGATGCTGCTCAACAAAGCAGCTTTGTTGGATCCAAGATTCCATCGTTTGGTTCATTTATCCTCTGAGCAGCAACAACAGGTACATGACAGCATTTTACGAGAAGAAAGCGAGAGAATTGTGTCTGACAGCACACACACAGGACCCGAAGAACCAGGCAAGATAACAGGAGAACAGGAGCCCTGGGTGCGATGGGGAACTTGTTTGGAAATATATATAGCGAGGGCGGCCATAAGGACGAGAACGTTTTTCAGTGAGAGATGCGAGACTACAGCATGAAGACCACCACTCTGCCTGCCAATAGCAACCCTAAATATTCTAATTGTCATTATATTTTATAAGTTAAAATTATGTTAATGAATGTTTATTTGCGATTACGAAATTGGATGGGATTGCAAAAGGAGAGGGAGCCAAGGCATGTTAAGTTAGGGTACATTATCCACCTCCGTGCCGCTAGAGTATCATAAAGATTCGAATTAATTTGAACAAATTCCATCTTAATTGGAATTCGTTCAAATGTCATTTTGGGAAAAAGTGACAGCCCTGCTTTATTGTTTCTATGTCTCCTTCGCTAGTAGCTCACTGCGCATCTACTGTGGCTTTGAAAAGTATTCAGACCCCTTCACCTTTCCCACATTTTGTTACATTACACCCTTATTCTAAAATTGATCAAATTCATTTTTATTCTCATCAATCTACACACAACATCTCATCATGATAAAGCGAAAACAGGTTTTTGGAAATTTTTGCAAATATTCAAAATAAATAACTGAAATATCACATTGCCATAAGTATTCAGACCCTTTGCTATGGCACTCAAAATTGAGCTCAGGTGCATACTGCTTCCATTGATCATACTCCAGAGATGTTTCTACAACTTGATTGGAGTCCACCTATTGTCAATTCTATTGATTGGACATGATTTGGAAAGGCACACACCTGTCTATATAAGGTCCCACTGTTGACAGTGCATGTCAGAGCAAAAACCAAGTCATGAAGTTGAAGGAATTGTTCGTAGACCTCCAAGACAGGATTGTTTCGAGGTACAGATCTTGGGAAGGGTACAAAAAACGTCTGCAGCATTGAAGGTCCCGAAAAACACAGTGGCCTCTATCATTCCTAAATGGAAGAACTTTGAAACCACCAGGACTCTTCCTAGAGCTGGCCGCCCGGCCACATTGAGCAATCTGGGGAGAAAGGCCTTGGTCAGGGAGGGGACTAAGGACCGAATGGCCACTCTGACAGAGCTCCAGAGTTCCTCTGTGGAGATGGGAGAACCTTCCAGAAGGACAACCATCTCTGCAGCACTCCACCAATCAGGCCTTTATGGTAGAGTGACTGGACGGAAGCCACTCCTCAGTAAAAGGCACATGACAGCCCGCTTGGAGTTTGCCAAAAGGCACCCAAAGGACTCGGACCATGAGAAACAAGATTTGCTGGTGTGATGAAATCATGATAGAACTCTTTGGCTACAATGCCAAGTGTCACGTCAAGAGGAAACCAGTCACCGCTCATCATCTGGCCAATACCATCTCTACGGTGAAGCATGGTGGTGGCAGCATCATGCTGTGGGGATGTTTTTCAGTGACAGGAACTGGGAGACTATTTAGGATTGAGGGAAAGATCACCAGAGCAAAGTACAGAGATCCTTGATGAAAACCTGCACCAGAGAGCTCAGGACCTCAGACTGGGGCGAAGTTTCACCTTCCAACAGGACAACAATCCTAAGCACACAGCCAAGACAATGCAGGAGTGGCTTCAGGACAAGTCTGTGAATGTCCTTGAGTGGCCCAGCCAGAGCCCGGGCTTGAACCCGATCGAACATCTCTGGAGAGACCTGAAAATAGCTGTGTAGCAACGCACCCCATCCAACCTGACAGAGCTTGAGAGGATCTGCAGTGTCTGAATGCTTATGTAAATGTGATACTTTTTTAATTATTTTATTTTTATAGTTTTTTTTATTTTTAATAAATTTGCTAATTTCTAAAAACCTGTTTCTGCTTTGTCATTATGGGGTATTGTGTATAGATTAATGAGAATAAAAATGAACGTAATCAATTTTATAATAAGGCTGTAATGTAACAAAATATGGGAAAGGTGAAGGGGTCTGAATACTTTCCAAAGCCACAGTAGATGCTGAGTGAGCTACTAGCGAAGGAGACATAGTAACAGTAAAGCTGGGCTGTAACTTTTTCCCAAAATGACATTTGAACGAATTCCAATTAAGATGGAATTTGTTTGAATTAATTCAAATCTTTATGATACTCTAGCGGCACGGACGTGGATAATGTACCCTAACTTAACATGCCTTGGCTCCCTCTCCTTTTGCAATCCCATCCCATTTTGTAATCGCAAACAAACGTTCATTAACATAATTTTAACTCATATATTGACAATTAGAATATTTAGGGTTGCTATTGGCAGGCAGAGTGGTGGTCTTCATGCTGTAGTCTCGCATCTTGGTCTGAATATTTTCCGAAGGCACTGTACCTGCCACACTTTTGGATGAGTGACAGGCTAGATTTGAATCGCCCTTCGGACTCATGAAAACCTCTCACTCATTACACTGCCTTGCTGGGTAACTGAAAATAAAATATTTAAACTATTGCTTTTGCATCTGTATAATCTTAGCAGGAAACCCATTTATATTTCTGAAGTATAAATAGAATACACCCAAACTTTAAAGAGTTCCGCTTTCAGGATTTTGACAAGTTTAACGTTAGCTACCTTGCTAACGAGCAATAGAACGAGTGTATAATTAGTAGGTCTGTCATGTAAAATAGCCCATTAAAAACGCTTCCATTTAAAAATATGACGTATACTTTCAGTTATTTGTCCTTCATGGTAAAGGAAAAATGATTGAATCCATGCCTATATGTTTTTTTTCAGCTAGAATGTGTGTTAGCATGCATGTATGTGTATGCATATCTCTCAGCCTACATCTATATAGATTACTATTATCACTAACTCATAACAAACACAGTACAATAAGAAATTATACCTAATGAAAAACATATTTTCAATGTACAAAAATGCCAAGTTACTCACACATACAAAGCACTGTGTAGAAGTCATTACTTTAAATCTAGGCCTGCCATTAGAAGTATTGATATCAACATTGTGCCAAGTTACATGAAACAATATTGCCTGTATTCCAAAGCAATGCTACCTGTTGCTTTTTCCTAAATTATTTCAAGTAACTTGGCCCTGTGTTTTTTTTGATCTTACCATCTGAAGACAATGTTGTCATTCAAACTTTGTGTCACATCAAAGTGTCTAATAACAAAAATTGTCTTGTGCAAGACATATAAATGAATGTATGAAACTGCTGGTCAATACCTAAAGAAAGGATATTACTCCAGAAAGGATATATTTACGCTTTAAGTCAAGTCCTTGGATATTTATAACTTCAAATAAATACTGATTGTAACATAAATACATAGACACATATATGGGCTTTTTATACTTGCTATTTGGGGGTTCAGGCCTGGTGATTGCTCGGTTTGTTCTTTTTGTTCTGTCTCTTGCCTTGCTACTCTGTAAAGTGTCTTCCTGACAGTTCTCTGTAAAAAAAACGCTAAAGAAATAAAATACAAATGCAATACTTAATTTTCCCTATGGACAGTGCTTGAAGTGGACAAAAATAAGTGCCAGTACTCCCTTTATTCACATGTTGGCGTGTGTATTGGCCAGTATCAGCAAATCATTATTACATTCTGAATTTCTACAGTGAATAAAAGATACTAGGAGATATTGCTGATGTTCACAACATAAATTTATTTAATCAAGAGGACAACCATTTCAATTATTAGAGTAAAAAATAATTGACTTTGTACATTAGCTTTAGTGTGTGGTGCAATGAAGTCATCAGGCTGGGATGCCCTTAGTTCCTTGTATTCCCGGCGAAATCCCTGGATACTTTCTCTTCTCTCTACTTTTAGTGTGTCACACAAACTGAGCACCTCTGCATCATCATGCTCTATGTCCAGTTTCCTTCAGGCTATCTACACTAGCTTTGGTGTGTGGTGCAATGAAGTCATCAGGCCTGCAATGGAGAACTCAAGGAACAAACAATGAAAACAAGGTGACTCCACATTAGAGAGTAGTTAGGTGGTAATGAATTCAGTCAAGAGATATACTGTTGTGTTAGGGGCGACATAGCTCAGGAGGTAAGAGCGGTTGTCTGGCAGTTGGAGGGTTGCTGGTTCGATCCCCGCTCTGGGCGTGTCGAAGTGTCCCTGAGCAAGACACCTAACCCCTAACTGCTCTGGTGAATGAGAGGCATCAAATTGTAAAGCGCTTTGGATAAAAGTGCTATATAAATGCAGTCCATTTACCAGATTAACCTAATTGGCTATTCTAAAGAAGCAATAGACAATTATGTTGTATTATCTGATTGAATATTTGATGGTAGCACACATTCAGCAAGCACTAGACATTTTTGGGAGGACAAACAACACTGTTATTCATAATGAATAAGATGTTCACATACTTACAGAAATGGCACCTGTATGTTCTCGGGTTAAACTGAATTGTCAGGTTCTTTGACTGCTGTTTCATCAGCATCTTTCCTTGCCTTTGCCAGGCAGAGGCTGAAAGAGACAGAGAGACAGAGGTAGAAAATAAGTTAGCTATGAATGTGGTGATGAATTCAGTGAGGTTATCACATTAAATGGTAAATTAATTCAGCATCACTTGTCACCTATTGTACTTTGGAATTATGAAACGCATCAGCAAAATTGACAAATACTCATTGCCAAAGACATAAGAGATAAACAAAAAAGTAGCCTAAACAGAAATATTAAATCTTACTCTGAAAAAAAATTATTCTGCATGCACTAAATATTATAAGACAATAGATATCCATCAGAAATATGATGTTAACCTACTTATAAAAGGCTCCAGCAGGTCTTGGGGTTAGCTGTGCTTGAATGGTGAGGGGCTTTGCATGCCTTTTCATCTGAAGATCTTCTTCCCTTCGCCAGGGATGACCTTACATAACTTTGTGGATTGAACTGCTCTAATGGTGGCCCATTGCATTTCAGAAAAACCAGATTGGACAGTCTGCTTATAGCAAGGGAGTTCCTTTTGACAGTAAGAATGTCATTCATGCAACTGAAGGCTCGCTCACATTCACTGGTAGACACAGCAATGGTGTGGACAGCTTTAAGTAGAGGCTCCGGGGCAGCTGGGTTCTGGGATGCCCTTAGTTCCTTGTATTCCCGAAATCCCTGGATACTCTTCTCTCTACTTTTAGTTTGTCACACAAAAGAAGCACCTCTGCATCACCGTGCTGTATGTCCAGTTTTCCCTCAGGCCAAGTGTCTGGTTGAAGAACCTTCATGTCTGTCATTAGTTGGTTGCTACATCTATGTGAAGAGCTTTCTTGTGTGCTGACATGAGAGGAAGTTGTTGGAGCCATCCTGCATTTCATAGTTTCAGCCATGCTGCGAAAGAACTGTCCTGCATTGATCTTCACGATCTTTT
This sequence comes from Anguilla anguilla, assembly GCF_013347855.1. Taxonomy (NCBI): domain Eukaryota; kingdom Metazoa; phylum Chordata; class Actinopteri; order Anguilliformes; family Anguillidae; genus Anguilla; species Anguilla anguilla. The sequence goes on along the minus strand of NC_049205.1, from coordinate 25,263,116 downwards.
GATTATCATGCAGGGCTACATTCTTGAAAGACTTCTCTGTTTGAGCTTGAAGAACAATTTTTGTGTAAGGGCCAGGTGTTGAAACCATGGACTCAAAGACCCGAATCTGTCGAGCCAGCAGCTTGTCTGCTTCAGGCAGCGTCATGCCTCTCTTGGAGCATCCTTGACAGATCACTGAGTTCTGTTAGGGCATCATACATAACTCCAAGATTTAAAACAAAGGGCACAGAGGTGAGAACATCATAAAGTCCCTTGTATTTTGCTCTCTCTGATGAATCCCTGGTGGTAACATCATTGGCAGCACTAGAAAAGTGTACCTGAAGCACTCTGTAGCTCTCCCAAACAGCTTTGACAGTTCTCTCACTTGAAGCCACCCAGCGGATTGACAAAACACGTCCTATGACAAGAACATGCTACCCGACACTCTCTAGTACACTGAACCAATTCTGTCTGGCTTTTGGGTGAGGCATGATATAAAGTATACAGCTTATCAAAGAAAATCTTAAAATGATTAAGTCCACTGATCTCCTTGAGAAAATCTCCAACTGCCAATTCTAGACAACGATTTGAACAGTGCCATACAAACAGGTCTGGGATTCTAGCACAAAGCTGTGTAGCAACCCCTGCTCTTCTGCCAAGCATTACCGATGCCCCATCACATGCAAAGGCCACAAAAAGTGGCCATCGAAGCCATATTTGTGAAGACATGCCAGCAATGTCTCTCTGATATCATTTGCTGTGGTCCCATCCAACTGAAGCAGCACAAAAAATATTGTGTCTGGCTCTGCGTCGGCAATAGCTGCCCGCAAACAGACCACCAACACAGACTTGCCACTGATTGTGGTGGATTCGTCAATCAACACACAATTTTCATCTGTTTTTGATTATGTCGTCGACCATTTTTTTCTTCATCTCTGTTGCAATATGATCGATGATATCACCACACGTCTCGTCTGAGTGCAAAACTCGGCCCATGTTCACTTCATTTAACTTTTGCAAGCATACATCAGTTGGCATATCTGAAAATGGATGCCCATGCTTACCGATTTTGTAGGCTGTTCGGAACACTCAGCAACTTGTATCGTGTTCAGCCCTGTGCATGCCTTGAATTTCATCGCCTGATGCCATCTTTTCAATCTCTGCTGCTTTTAAGTGGGATCTAGAATCTCTGTGTTCCTTGATTTTCTTACGCAATGAATGTTGTTGTCTAGCCTTGTCAGTACCAAACGCAGAAATTAAACACCCACGCCACTCGGTTGACAGCCTCAGTCCCTGCTCTTTCTGAGCAGCAAGCAATGTAACTTTGCTACATACTTTGCACCCAAGCATTTTGTCTTTGACAATGAGCCAGTTGTTCTGGGAGCAAAAATACAGCATTTGATCCTTGGACCAACAGTCGAGCCATTCACCTTGACTCACATTATTGTGGCGCTAACGTTAGCTTGCTGCTCCCGACCTCTTTATTAATGTAGGATTTGACTTTCTAAGCTCTGTTGTTATCTTCTGACTCTGTTCGTGTTCTCTTTGTGTTGCCCTTTTGGAGCCAGGCCAACATTATTGTTAAGGTTAATGTAAAGTTAAAGTTAGACTAGCCGCTGTCACAACAAATTTCATCCCCCCTACAAATATCATCCCCTATTCCCTTCCACGGTTACACTTCCTTACGTTCCTTGATGCGTAAGTTAGCGTCAACTTGACGACCTTGCCTGCGTGGTTGCCAAGCGTTCTCTGCTGGTTGCTATTAAGACAGTGAGCGATTATTATACCAGACTAGAGAAGCTCTTCAAGCTAGCTAGCTAGTGATCTGTATATCTGGCTGTCTCGCTGGCTATCTATGTATTTCTCTCACTAGCTAGGTAGCAATCTATAAATCTCGCTAGAGAGAGACTTTTCTTAATTATTGTATTCACCGTTTCACCTAATTTACACATGACATTACACAATCTAGCATACACAGATACCACACACACAAAGATGTATTCTGTTCATTAGGGGTCCAAACAGCGAAGCTGGTGGAACCCTATTGTATCTGTTAGGATTATTATTATTATTATTCTTATTATTTTTCTCCGCTAAAAGTGTCTGAGGCTCAGCAACCATAAGTCCTAGTGCAACCAAATTTGGCAGGTGGGTTCCTATGTGGGGGACTCCTCAGGCACTACAAATAACCCATGTCGGCCAGATGGTGGCGCTATAACAAAGGGTCATGTTTAAAAGGTCATAACTCCCACACCGTAAGTCAGATCAACACAAAACTTCATCGACCGATGCGTGTGAATGTGCTCTACAACTTTGCTATTGGGACTACATATGTCCGCCATATTGTTTGCCTGCCATTTGGACTTTTTTATTAGGTGGGGTGCGGAAGAGCTGTGGCTCCAAATCTAAACGGTTACGACATCTAGTAAACTTCTTTACGGCAAGCGACATCCATGGCGACGCAAGTAATCCGACACCGTAGGGTCTAGTTTTTATCAGTGAGGGGGAGGGTCTGAACGTCGGGGAAGCAATGCTAGGCTACCAAAAGTTTGTTAGTAAAAGCTTTTTGAGAGGATGTATAATTACTTTTCTTGAGCCTGCATCCATTTGAAGACAGTATCGGGTGAGTTCGTTTAGTCTTTGAATCTGTCATTATGCTGAGAAATAGCTAAACCATTTTATTTATAGGTTCTGCGTTTCTGTGCAAACGCGCGAAAACACGCTGGTATAATGAAACAATGACGGTAGCCTAATACATACATAGTCCGCTTTGTTCCGTTGCTACCATAACATAACGACCCACAGCTGCAGTTTCTCGCTGCAATTACTAATATTGAATATAAACAAAAGACGCAATTTATGCTGTAGTCTGCCAATGTCTAAATAAATAATACGGTCCATTTGAAGACAATTTCGGGTGAGTTCGTTTAGTCTTTAAATCCGTCATTATGCTGAGAGAAATCATATTCTCAATTTAATCTGTAAATTGACTGTAAGCTTAGGGTTGTAACTAGGTAGTTGTTTCGTAGGTGACTTAACTCGTCTTAACTATTGCTTGTATTTCTGCATAGACTGCGTTGTTGCTGTTCTTGTTTGTGTTAGTGTTAATCAGTTTAACCTACAGGGTCCAAGTTGAACTATGCGGTTGTTCCCTGCACTTGGAACGGTACTTCTCTCTAGGGTTTTTGACACACTTGTTCCTGATTATGATTATACACTTTTTTGTACGTCGCTCTGGATAAGAGCGTCTGTCAAATGCCTGTAATGTAATGCAATATTCCGTAGCAACAAGATAAACCCGACATTAGCCCTAAAATATGCCAATACAGCAGTGAAAACGCTGCTCACTGAAATAAACGAGACAATTATTTTTTTAATTATACCATGTCATTCTACAGTCAATATATGGGACTAAACATTGAATAAATATACAATCTTACCATTGGTTTTACGCGTAGAGATGTCCCTTTTGCGACTGAGTGGTCATATTGTCTTGGATAATCCGTTTGTGAAAAATACGCGCATCTGTCACGCCTGGGTCGGCTATCTTCATAAATAGCTGTGCGTAATACCACACTTGTTGCTTACGGCGTTGTCGCCCTTTTTAGTGCAATTTGGCTTGATTGACAACTCATTTATTCTGTAGGTGAGAGTATAAGTATATTTTCTCATCTGCCAATGTCTAAATAAATAAAACGGTAGGCTGCTCTGCGGCCAGCACGCAGGCCGTTTTTTCTCAATGTCGTCTTTATTATTTGAAATGCATATTTATTATTCTATCTGTCTCTGAGGCACTCTGAAATGTGCATTCTCTGCTAAGCTGAGCAATGGATTGGAATATGTGTTTGACGTAGTGTTGCAGGGTATACCAAAACTTCAGCACTTTCTCGGTACTTAAAAAAAAGAAAAAAAAAAGAGAAACTGTTCGGTATTAGAATATTCCGACGTTTGGTAGTTTTGAGTCAAATGTGAAAGCCAGGGAAAATTGTCTCCCGCATTACAGATTTAGAGGATGAAAAGTGTAATTTGTCAGAATCTTCGCTAGTTAGCAGTAGCAACTAAGGTTGCCAAGTGAGGTGACTTGCACTTGTGCACTCAGCTCCTTGCTCCAGCGCAAGCTTTGACTCAGTTCACTTCAGTAGCAATAGGTGTTCCAATGTGGAAATATTTTATTATAGATAGATGCTGTATTGTTATTAAAATATGCTGTTTTTAAATCTATTTAAAGGTGAAAGACCTATGCACTATAGGCCTATGCATATTAATATGTTGAAGAGGCTTCAACTTAAAGGTTGTTAATGAACCAGGTTGTTAATAAACCATGAATTCGAAAATGGGGTCAATCCTTGTGGACATTACGTTTCTGATCTATTAAGGTAATTTCAGTATCGTTAGGTACCGAGTATCGAATTAGCATCGTTTAAGTTTCAAGTATCATTTCAATATTGAGTATCGTGATAATAAACCTGGTATCAGTATCGAGGTCAAAATTTTGGTATCCTGACAACACTAGAGTGATGCCTTTTAGTTGCGGCGCAGAAACACTGCAGCTGTGCATACACGCCGGGCCATCTAAGTGATACAACATAGTAAAGGCCTTTACGGGAGCGGCCAGGACACATCCATGGAGACGCAACTAAGTCATCCGACAGCGTCTCTTCGCACAAAATTGGCCATAAGTCATCAACATTTTATACAATCATCATGATATTCAGTAGATATGTTGGGTGAAGGCATATGATCATGAGGAAAAAGCCATTTTAAAATCGCTCCATAGGGGGCGCGATGGTGCCAATGCTTGGACCCCTCCCAACGCCGCTTGCGGCTTTAATTTATTTATTGTTTGTTGTTTGTTGTACTCATGTTTTTGCAATATATATATATATATATATATATATATATATACGTCACGCCAGCTTATTTGAATAAGATCTCACTGTCATAAGATTCTAATCGTAATGTAACGGTACAATGTAACCCCGGAAGGGAATAGGGGGGATTTTTTGTGACCATAGACATGTATATATGTCTATGGTTGTGACACCGCCGACAGAGAAAAGCAGGCAGGCGATAACGGGAACAGGTGAGCGTCATGTAGTGCCCCCAGGGCAATGCAGTTTATTTGGGGCCATTATGAATCGCCCAAAGAACCTGATATGGAGAGGGCAGAAAAGAGTACCGGCAGCTTGTGAGCAGTGCCGGTGTGCAAGAAAAAATCATGGTACACCAAAGAGTAAAACGTAGAAGTGCCGGTACTGCATACCGGTGAGTACCAGCCCACTTCGAGCACTGCCTATGGGGACATTTCCTGAAGCTGCACCTAACATTTACATTTATAAACAGACATTTATACCAAGAAACATACAATCATTCACACTACAGAAGGGGGGAATACATAAATACAGATAAAAAATACACATATTGAGGCCTATTAAAAATAAATATAGAATCATACAAACCTATCTACAAATGTTTGCCCCATTCATTCAACGTATGCTTGTACACACAGGGCCAAGTTATCGAGACAATTTAGGAAAAACTGGTTAGAATAGCTTTGGAATATAGCTTGTTTCATTTGTGTGAGTTAAGAGCCAATATCCTTTCATTATTCCAAGATCTGAGGTAATGACTTGTAGACAGTGCTTTGTATTTGTGAGTAACTTGGCATTTTTGTACGTTGAAAACATGTTTTTCATCAGGTATATTTTACATTATATTAAAGGCATTTAGCAGATTCTGTTATCCAGAGCGACTTACACAACGTTATACATAGCATTTACATTGCATCCACTTATACGGTTGGATATATACTGAAGAAATTGAATTGAACCTGCAACCTTTAGGTTACAAGACCAGTTCCTTACCCATTCTACTACATTGCTGCCCTATTTTAAAGATATTTGCAAGTATGTGCTACATTTCAAGTTTTGTGCATATCAGTCAAACAATCTAGGAGGAAATGTCTTAAGTCTTTTTTAAATTATTCAAAAGTGAAGGACTCATTATTGTTTAATTTGTGGAAATTCAGTTGACTGTTATAGGGGTACCATGTAGGGATGTGACGGTATGAAAATTTCACGGTATGATAATCGAACTACTCAATATCACGATTTTCGGTATATTACGGTATCAGGTTTTAAGAAAAAAATCACACAAAGTTTACAACTCGATCTGTTTATTTATGGGTGTGCAGATTTTTTAAACCATTTTAATTGAAAAATAAAACAAAAAATGCAACTGAATTGTTCACTCCTTGTAATTGTATATTTAAAATAATAAAAATCCTTTTTCCTGAATCCAAAGTGAGCCCACATGGATGAACGAGTTCGCTTTTTGCGGGGATATAGATATAGTATATGTACACAGCCAAAAATGAGAAATCATAGGTGTAAATATGTAATTTCACAAAAATAGCGAATTTATTGTAAGTAACAGCCTTGTTTGACATGCCTACTGACATACTTCAGCCAATGAGTGCACTACCAACAGCCACAAAGGGGAGAAAAAAAATTGCGCACCACATACGCTGCGTGGAAGCAGGCAATTTCCTAGACCCTACTCGAATGAGACTCACACTATAAAGCCTGGTCTATGGATAATGTCAAATAGCCTACAATTAAATCAAACATGTAATCGTTATATTTGAGAGCTGTAACATTACAATTCATCAGCATGGAAACAACAGTTGTACTAAGTCATCAGTAGAATTATAACGTTATGCTGTATCAATATTTGTTTGTTCTTGTGAAAGCGTGTTTCTTTTCAAAACGTCCAAAAAGTCTCTCAGTGCATAACTGGCCCTACCTAGTCTGTGAGTTCAACTTCAACCTCAGTTCTTCCGACGACTTTCTCTTTGCCTCTCCCCTGCCTTCTCCTGACTCCTCGGCACTCATTTAGCTAGTTTTTTAACTCGTGTTTTACATGAATGAAAAAAATAACATCGCTGGTAATTTGTATGCAAGCTAACTTACATTTTACATCAGAAAGAACGAGCGGGAGAACGGCAGCTGTGCAGGTGCTCGCTCCCGTGGGGGCACGCATGTCATGCATCATCCATAATGATTGGCTGGAAAGACGTGACCTGTGTTTTTAAATGACTTTGCCTCTAAATACAGATCTAGGATCAGATTTCATTATCTCAATTCAGGTCCAGTATATTATTTAATATGGGTTATTTTGATATTTTATTAGGGTAATGTTTGGAAAAAAAATTCCCCCCATGAAAATAGCTTTTGTCATGTGATTTACTATCACGGTATTACGTTACGTTTATGATAGTACTATTTCATATTTGAATTTTACGGTATACCGTCATACCGGTATACCGTCACATCCCTAATACCATGGAAGTTGCAAAAGTGACATGAAGAAACAAAATCCAAAATGGCTACCTATTCAAAAATGGTGGTGGCCAAATTATATGTACATATTCACGGGTGCACATAACTTTTTTGGTCTGGTTCTCAAGGGAACACCTGGAGATGTTGCTTGGTACTCACCCTTTACACGGCACGGTTATCCTACAAGCTTGTCAACATCACTACCCTCCTGACTGCTCTCCTCACTATCTTCGTCTCTTTCAAACATGGTAGATGATGATGCAGGCCTACTTCTTTCTCCCTGGTTGAGCCTGCGATTAGCTGTTTGCATCCATAAGTCAACAGCTGGCTTCAAAACAGCTGGGTCAAAAGTCTCTGTTGTCATCAAGACAAGATGTGCATCAGGGAAGAGAGGCGTGAGTCTGACAGCCAGGATCTGTACTTGCTTTTTATTATATTGAGATATGAAAATCCCCTCTCACATGCAGCACTGCTCAAGGGCAGTGTAAGGGACAACAGAAAGACTTTCTGAATGTTGGAGTAACTATCTGGATTGCTTGTCTTCACTATGTTGACCAAGTCATACACAGAGGAGGCTGCCAAACGTTTTCCTGCTTGCTTTAAAGGTATCCATTCTCTTACAGTGGAGTCTGTCAACAGACAAGCTGGCCTCGTATTTCTGAAGGATGTTACTAAGTGTTGTGTTGCCAAAACTGTGGAGGTCTTGCAATTCTTGAGGCCAAGTTGAAGGATCAAAAATTAAAAATTGATCACATGACTTGAGGGATTCATATCTGCTTTCAAACTCACGAATTGGACCTCTCAATACATCAGCCTTGTCCCTGTCAGCATCAGCATTTGAGACAGTCTCTTTCCTGTACTTGCCTTCACTGTCAAGCAGAAGTGTCAGCTGTCCAATAGCTACCATGGGTTCACCTTTGCATTCACCAATATTCAATTTATCTTGCTGGAACCTGAGGGAGGTGAACTGTAAAATGTTTCCAGTGTCAAGCATGTTGGCTAGGAAACACCGAAAACGCTCTGTGCAGATATGTTTTATGTCACTATCATCACTTGTAGCCACTTGAATTTGAATGGCAGATAATAGCCTCCATATTTTCAACAGAGTCTCTTGTCTCCATGCAGACCATCTAATGTTGTGAAACTTTCCTAGTTTCACAAAGGCAGTGCCATTCTCATCACATATCTTCTTGAGTTGTTCTGTTCTTTTTGCACCCCCCTTTCTGTAAATAAAAGCTTAGCAACTTGACAACGGAGCAAGTAAATGTCTCACAGTATGGAACCATACGATCAGCTGACTTGGCACAGTTCTCAAGGGTGTGGGCGGTACACAGAATATGCACAAGGGAATCCCCGATTGCCACCATCTGACGCAATTTGGGAACATCCCGTTGTAAACTCCCAACGTTGACTGCTGCTCCGTCTGTGCACACCGAGACCAACTTCGTCTTCCACTCATCCCCTAAACCACAAGCATGGAAGAGTTGCACAAGCCCGTTAACTATGTCCTGTGCCATTCGATTCACACCCAAATTAATTAATCCAAGGAAATCTGAGGTAAACTCTCCGTTGCTAGACACAGACACAATGTGTACAATCAAAAGAGCACACCCAAAAATTCAGCTGCCTTCAATTTTTCACTCAATTCTGAACTGATTGCCTGTGCGATGCTCTGTATGATGCGGGCCCCCCTTCTCGTGAATGATATGCACTTCCGACATTAACCCCAAGCCTCTTGAAAAGCGCAATATCCTCCTCATATAAATGCATAGGACATGCATGTTTCTTTTTGTGAAAGGCTAACAGAAACATATTACACAGTGCTTGACGCTGTTCTTCATTCAATTTGTCCTGCCACCTGTCAAGAGGGCGACTGGATTTCTGATCCTGGCTGCGCCTTTTATCAATAGTTTGCACTATGTACATGTGCTCTTTACTCTTCTCGTGCTTTTCAAAAGCTGGATGACTGAAATTTTTTGTCCCTATATAAAAGGCGTTGCTTTTATCCGAGAGATTGGGATTTTCACAGCATATTTTGCACCACATCTCTGTGCGGTCATCATCTGTTTGGAGCCAGGCTACCTCCTGCAGCCACTTTTCCGCGAATACACGTTTTTTATGTTCAGGTTCAATCTGGCGTTTCTTTGAAGGTGGTGGAATACCAAAGTAATTACTTAATGTGGCTTGCTTCTTGGACATTTTGATGAATGGATGAAAATCCTAAAACCAGATTTTAAAAAATGTAAGCTAGTTGTGATGTAAACTAGTTGTAAACTAAGCTAACTATTTGCTGGCGCTAAAGGTTTAACCTTGCTAAAACCAAGACCAGGTCAAAACCTAGTATATGGCTGGACTGGCAACCAATGGTGTAACTTCATAACTCGGCCGACCAATAGTGTAACTTCATCACTCAGGGACTCAGTCACAGACATTCGTGTTTGTAAGGCTGGCCTGCTGTTGCGGTCCAGGCAAAAACACATCCACTTGATCAAGAACGAAGGCTAAAAGTTACACGATTAACAACTGATTATTAACATTAACACATTTGTCATAATGGTTATCTTACCAGTGATGTATTGAGAAAATCCCAATGTTTCAGTAAGTAACTGTGTCCCAAAAATGCCAAAAATGTTGGTACACAAAAGCGCCTCTTTTCGTATTATCTGCTGCGCATCCTTGAATTTGACCACGCATGCGCACCTGCGCACTAGTTATGTGCACCCTTGTATATATTCATTATGAGAAGACTAGTCAAGGCAGCAGGTTTGAAATATAAAACAGTGATTTTTAGTGAATTAGACATTTTTAATTAAGTTCTGTAGCACCATACTGTGGCTGAATTGAGTCCAATTCTTTGTGGCTGACCTCTTGGTGGATCTATCAATAGACCCAACAATTTTCATCTCTGTGAAACTTTTTGGGACTTATTAGCATTTTTGTGATAAGCCACACCCACATCAGATTTTATTGGCTTACTCTGAAAAAACATGGCTACAGTATCAACTTTCTTTACAGAATATTTTAGAGGACCATCTGCTGAACAAATTTTTGTATATTCCATGTTGATAAGTCACACGGCCAAGGCGAGGTTTTTAAAGGTCTCGAAAATTCAAAATGGCGAAAAAAAACTTTTGAAGTTTATGTCAGTATGTTGACCAGAGTGGGAAATGGCCTTCTTTAAATTTGTAAATTTTGAAACCCGGCTGTAACGCCTCCCTATTGGCCTAATTTAGTGTATTGGCACTAAACGCCAGGTAGTGTATGTATAGCCAATTTGATACTTGTATTTTTTCCATAGACTGCGTTGTTGCCGTTCTCGTTGTGTTAGTGTTAATCAGTTTAACCTTCAGGTTCCAAGTTGAACTACGCGGTTGTTCCCTGCACTTGGACCGGTACTTCTTTCTAGGGTTTTCGTAATACTTGTTCCTGGTTATGGTTATACACTTTGTTGTACGTCGCTCTGGATAAGAGCGTCTGCCAAATGCCTGTAATGTAATGTAATGTAATGATACTGATGGATAGCCAGTAAGTGTGTCTATTGACAGCTGAAATATCATTGGCAGATAGCGGTCAAATTTTTCACTATGTTCACTCATCCATTTTAGTTTCTATAAGACCTGCAACTAAGACCTAGCATGTACAATTGTAAACTTAATTAGTGATTTTGGTTTGTAGTTATGAGTATTTTTCCCAAAATCCTCTATAATAGCGTCACCTATAGGCCAAGAATGACCAGATCATGTGTCCTTTCACCAAATCATGTAACGATCATATATCTCAGGTTTCATTATGTCAGATATTGCGTTCAGGAGTTTTACGTCCTTATGTGAAATATTGCCACGCCCTTAAATTTCATTGGCTTGTAGCAGCCATCCTATTTGTACAATCAACATGTCTTCTATAATTCAAACAAAGAAGAAAATTCAAAATGGTGGAAAATTTATCTAGGCTCACATGAAAATGCTTGGGACCATATGTTGTGGCTTGTGCCAAGGTATCTCTGGACAAAATAATTTTAATTCTCCTGCAATAGTTATAGGCCAAAATGTAAAGTTGGTTGTAACCTATTGGTCAATCTGGGTACGTTCAGTAACCTGAGTTACAGGTGATGGAAGGATTCATAGTTCCATGTTTGGTAGCTCTAGGTCTCACGGTTTATAAATATAGCCACAAGCAGCTTTTCGCAGGCTCCAAGCACCATTAAAATGGTGCACAACTGCACAATTTTATTTATGATGTCAGGTTGTCATAAATGACACAAAACACCTGGTGAATTTTGTAATGGAAGGATTTTTTTATGTAGGGTAAATATTTGAGGAGTTGGGCAAAAATTTGAAAGATGCATAGCCTCATCTGATGCTGGTGCTATTGGCTGTAGTATGTTTCATTTAGCTGAAACAAATACTGAAATTAGTTTCAGAGGTTACGTGAAGCATATGCTAAGTATATAGAAGGAACCAAATCAAATCAAAATCAAATTTTATTTGTATAGCGTATCTTACAGCAGTTGTCACAATACGCTTTACAGACAACCCAGGCCTAAACCCCCACAGGAGCAAGCCTAAGGCAACAGTGGCAAGGAAAAACTCAAAACCAGATACACCAGAAGACACTAGACTATGTAGGGTGGCAGACGGATTACTAAACAATCAATAGAAGTGAAAAAGTACACAAGACTACAAACTAGATTTAATAGATTTAATAGCTGGTATTTATGTAACATGTTCGTATAAAAATTATAACCAGAAACTAGACAATTCCTGCAGAAATTGTGAAGTGTGGTTGCCGCCAATGCAAAGTCGACTTTGGGCTGAACAGAGTGAACAGTGTCTGTCGTATGAGCAGAGACAGAGTATTATGTTTGTGCTATAAGGTCCCGGCAAATAGTTGATTTTCGACACAAATATACCGAGCTAAATTAACTCTTCATGAAAACTTGATATCTCAGTGTTTTACTCATGGTGTGCGGTTGCTAGGGTGTTCTAGGTGGTTGGTAGGGTGTTGCTAGGTGGTTGTTATTGAGTTCAAGGCGGTTGCTAAGGTGTTCTAGGTGGTTGCTAAGGTGTTGCTCGGTGGATGCTAGGGTGTTCTACGTGGTTGCTAGGGTGTTACATTTTGGTTGCTATGGAGTTCTAGGTGGTTGCTAGGGTGTTGCTAGGCGGTTGCTATGGAGTTCTAGGCAGTTGCAATGATGTTCGAGGTGGTTGCTAGGGTGTTGCTAGGTGGTTGCTATGGAGTCCTAGGTGGTTGCTAGGGTGTCGCTAGGTGGTTGCTATGGAGTTCTAGGTGGTTGTTAGGGTGTTGCTAGGTGGTTGCTAGGGTGTTCTAGGCAGTTGCCAGGGTGTTACCAGGTGGGTGCAAAGGAGTTCAAGGCGGTTGCTAAAGTGTTCTAGGTGGTTGCTAAGGTGTTGCTCGGTGGTTGCTAGGGTGTTGCTAGGTGGTTGCAATGGGAATCTAGGCAATTGCTAGGTTGTTGCTAGGTGGTTGCTATGGAGTTCTAGGCGGTTGCTAGGGTGTTCAAGGTAGTTGCTATGGAGTTCTAGGTGGTTGCTAGGGTGTTGCTAGGTAGTTGCTATGGAGTTCTAGGTGGTTGCTAGGGTGTTAGGTGGTTGCTATGAGAATCTAGGCAGCTGCTAGGTGGAATGCTATGGAGTTCTACACGGTTGCTAAGGTGTTGCTAGGTGATTGCTATGGAGTTCTAGGTGTTTGCTAGGGTGTTGCTAGGTGGTTGCTATGAGAATCTAGGCAGCTGCTAGGTGGTTGCTATGGAGTTCTACACGGTTGCTAAGGTGTTGCTAGGTGATTGCTATGGAGTTCTAGGCGGTTGGTAGGGTGTTCTAGGTGGTTGCTAGGGTGTGGCTAGGTGGTTACTATGGGGTTCTGGGTGGTTGGTAGGGTGTTGCTAGGTGGTTGCAGTGAGGTTCTAGGCAATTGCTAGGTTGTTGCTAGGTGGTTGCTATAGAGTAATACGTAGTTTCTAGGGTTTTGCTAGGTGGTTGCTATGGAGTTCTAAGCAGTTGCTAGGGTGTTGCTAGGTCGTTACTATGCTGTAGCTAGGTGGTTGCTATGGAGTTGCCGGCAGTTGCTAGGGTGTTGCTATGTGGTTGCTATGAGTTCTAGGCGGTTGCTAGGGTGTTTTAGGTGGTTGCTAAGGTGTTGCTAGGTGGTTGCTATGGACTGGTAGGCGGTTGCTAGGGTGTTGCTAGGGGGTTGCTATGGAGTTCAAGGCGGTTGCTAGGTCTTTACTGAGTCAAATGACGCGACCCATAATTCTCTATGACAAACGGTTTAAAAATTATGAAATATCAAACATCGACCAATCAGGATAGGGGGTGAGGCTGATCTACACCAATACTCAAAGGACTCTTTACCATGTCCAATGAGGCATTGCACAATTTGTGGGCAATTTTGCCCCATACAGATGAATGCCCAGAGTTCAAAGCCAGAGAGAGACCAGGGTACAGCTGCTAGAAGACAGAACATTGTGACATCACAAGGGTGAGAGGCCAGCATTGTGACATCACAAGGGTGAACATTCCGCCATTCATTCTCTATGGGAAAAACCTTTTTTTTTTGGCCCAAAAAAAGTCAGATTTCTCAAAAACCGTGCACCGAAACTTTCCACAAAGTAATAGCACACCATTCCCCATTCACCATGCAGCCGCTCGATTTGACATATTGCACGTGCATGTAGTGCGAAAACTCTGGGAGGAGTAGCGGTCCAAAAAATGGGTGGAATAAATAATAAATAATAACTAGACAATTCCTGCAGAAATTGTGAAGTGTGGTTGCCGCCAACGCAAAGTCGACTTTGTGCTGAACGGAGTGAACAGTTTCTGTAGCATGAGCAGAGACATAGTATGGTATACATGATATAACATCACGGCAACGAGTTCATTTGCAACACACGTATTCAGAGCTAAATTAACCCTTCATCAATACTTGAGATCAGTGTTTTACTCACGGTATGCTGTGACGAGTGACGGCGAAACACAAAGCTAGCTGGCCAGTTCAGAGGGTCTTGGAAAAACCCTATATCTACACTGCGCGACTGCACCATTTTAAAAAGCAAGACAGGTCTAGGGAGATTAATTTGATTGATTGATGGTTTTACGTTAAGTTCAGCTCATTTTTACCATTCAACTAAAAACATTTAAGTGGGCTGCAATTCAGAGTTTAATCTGTTACCTTAGATACCAACTCATAGACAGAGGATAGTCTATTACCTGTTAGCCTCAATGCAGTTATAAAGAGACCAAAGTTTCCAACTCGCTGGAATATAAAACGGTACGGAGTAAGAGTGGACCTGAAGCTGCTGCACACGTTTTGTTGAGGGCGCTGTTGCACTTTTTAGTAAAGTCTGGCTTGTTTGAAAATTTGTTTATTCAGTAGCGGAGAGCATAAGCTTTCTAACCAGGTATAACAGCACGTCTATTTTTGTTTTTTTAATATCGTTTTTTTAGGTCAACCGAAAGCTATGTCATCATGTCATAGAACGTATTCGCTCTTTGTTAGCACTAGCATGCAAATACGCAAAGTCTGGCTTGTTTGAAAATTCGTTTATTCAGTAGCTGAGAGCATAAGCTTTCTAACCAGGTATAACAGCACGTCTATTTTTGTTTTTTTAATATCGTTTTTTTAGGTCAACCGAAAGTGCTCTCATTATCGCATTAAAGCCATGACTGTTTGTTAGCACTAGCATTCTAAGACGCTGCATGTGACGAAACGTCGTCAACGAATTTGCGTAATATCTCGTGAAATACTATTATTATTGAGGACTTCTGGGTATGCCTAAGCCATATGTTTGTTGATATACCTAGCTGACAGCGTTTTCATTTGTAATTTTTCATTTGGAATATCGTTCTTTCCCTTCCGCAATCAGCTATTTCCTATCCTGGCTGCTGAGACCGTAGAGCTGACCGCATCACGTGTGCAAAGCCGACCAATGCTGTAACAATCACCGTTCGCATATGAATGACGTCACCTTCTCCATTCATCTCTATGGGGAAAAATTGGGCATAAAAATTAATATTTCTCAAAAACCGTGCAGCGAAACTTTCCACAAAGTAATAGCACACGATTCCCAAAGAAGCCGGTCATTTTGACATATGGCACGTGTATGTGGTGTGAAAACTCTGGGAGGAGTAGCGGTCCAAAAAATGGGTGGAATAATAATAATAAATAAATAATATGTGCAATAATAATAGTGTAGTTGCCCTAAGGCAACCACACTAACTAGACAATTCCTGCAGAAATTGTGAAGTGTGGTTGCCGCCAACGCAAAGTCGACTTTGTGCTGAACGGAGTGAACAGTGGTAGGTAGTTGCTATGATGTCTGAGGCAGTTGCTAGGGTGTTGCTAGGTGGTTCTATGGAGTTCTAAGTGGTTTCATGGAATTCTAGGCGGTCGCTAGGGTGGTGCTAGGTGGTTGCTATGGAGTTTCAGGTGGTTGCTATTGAGCTCCAGGTGGTTGCTAGGGCATTGCTAGGTGGTTGCTAGGGTATGCTAAGTGGTTGCTAGGATGTTGCTAGGTGGTTGCTATGGAGTTCTAGGCGGTTGCTAGGGTGTAGCTAGGCAGTTGTT
The DNA here is from genome assembly GCF_013347855.1 of Anguilla anguilla. Classification (NCBI taxonomy): domain Eukaryota; kingdom Metazoa; phylum Chordata; class Actinopteri; order Anguilliformes; family Anguillidae; genus Anguilla; species Anguilla anguilla. The sequence goes on along the minus strand of NC_049205.1, from coordinate 25,247,214 downwards.
ATGGTGTTCCAGGTGGTTGCTAGGGTGTTGCTAGGTGGTTGCTATGGAGTTATAGCCGGTTGCTAGGGTGTTGCTAGGCATTTGCTATGGAGTTATAGGCAGTTGCTAGGGTGTTGCAAGGGTATTCTAGGTGGCTGCTAGGATGTTGCTAGGTGGTTGCTATGGAGTTATAGGCAGTTGCTAGGGTGTTGCTAGGCATTTGCTATGGAGTTATAGCTGGTTGCTAGGGTGTTGCTAGGCATTTGCTATGGTGTTCCAGGTGGTTGCTAGTGTGTTGTTAGGTGGTTGCTATGGAGTTCCAGGTGGTTGCTAGGGGGTTGCTAGGGTATTCTAAGTGGTTGCTAGGGTGTTGCTAGGCAGTTGTTATGGTGTTCCAAGTGGTTGCTAGGATGTTGCTAGGTGGTTGCTATGGAGTTCTAGGCGGTTGCTATGGTGTTGCTTGGTGGTTGCTATGGAGTTCTAGGCGGTTGCTAGGGTGTTGCTAGGTGGTTGCTATGGAGTTCTAGGTGGTTGCTAGGGTGTTGCTAGGTGGTTGCTATGGAGTTCTAGGTGGTTGCTAGGGTGTTGCTAGGGGGTTGCTAGGGTATTCGAAGTGGTTGCTAGGATGTTGCTAGGTGGTTGCTATGGAGTTCTAGGTGGTTGCTAGGGTGTTGCTAGGGGGTTGCTATTGAGTTCTAGGCAGTTGCTAGGATGTTGCTAGGTGGTTGATATGGAGTTCTAGGCGGTTGCTATGGTGTTGCTAGGTGGTTGCTATGGAGTTCTAGGCGGTTGCTATGGTGTTGCTAGGTGGTTGCTAGGGTGTTGCTAGGTGGTTGCAATGGGAATCTAGGCAGTTGCTAGGTTGTTGCTAGGTGGTTGCTATGGAGTTCTTCACGGTTGCTAAGATGTTGCTAGGTGGTTGCTATGGAGTTCTAGGCGGTTGCTAGGGTGTTGCTGGGTAGTTGCTATGGAGTTCTAGGGGGTTGCTAGTGTGTTGCTGGGTAGTTGCTATGGAGTTCTTGGTGGCTGCTAGGGTGTTGCTAGGTGGTTGCCATGGAGTTCTACACGGTTGCTAGGGTGTTTCTAATTGGTTGCCGTGGAGTTCCAGGTGGTTGCTAGGTCTTTACTGAGTCCAATGACGCGACCCATGAGTCTCTATGACAAATGGTTCAAAACTTATGAAATATCAAACATCGGCTAATCAGGAAAAGGGGTGTGGTTAATCTACACCAATGGACAAAGGACTCTCTACCAAGTCCAATGAGGCATCCCACAATTTGTGGGCAATTTTGCCCCATAGAGATGAATGCCGAATGTCCAAAGCCAGAGAGAGACCAGAGTACAGCTTCTGGAGGACAGAGTATTGTGACATCACAAGGTTGAGAAGACTGCATTGTGACATCACAAGAGTGAACATTCTGCCATTCATTCTCTATGGGGAAAAATTGCCCACAAAAATTCGAATTTTTCAAAAACCCTGCAACGAATCTTTCCACAAAGTAATAGCACACCAATTGCACGTGTATGTGGTGCGAAAACTCTGGGAGGAGTAGCGGCCCAAAAAATGGGTGGAAAGAAAGAAATAAAAATAATAATAATATGTGAGATAATAGTAGTGTGATTGCCTAAGGCAACCACACTAATAATATGTGCGATAATAGTAGTGTGATTGCCTAAGGCAGGGGTGCTCAATACGTCGATCGCAAAGGTAGCATTGGTAGATCGCATGACATTAAAAAAAATAGACGTCAGCCTATCATCCATCCCGTCACTTGATTGATATACAGGGCAGCCAGTTAGATGACATCTGAATTTTTCTGACACTTAGGTCACTGCGCATGCGCAAACAACGGCGCCAAGTGCAGCAAAACTAACAAGCTAGTCAGTGAGTTACCTCCAATTTTTAGCCCTCGGTTTTTTCTCTTACACTTAAGAAAGGGTATAAAAATGAGTGGGGGAGCTGGACCAAGTAAGAAGACAAAAACTTATCACTTTCATACGGAATGGGAGGAGGACTTTTTTTTCACGATGACATTTTTGAAGTGCGTTTGCCTCATCTGCCAGTCTACCATCGCAATACCAAAGAAGGGAAATGTGGAGCGGCATTTTCGGACTGTTCATGGAAAATACGACACCGACTTCCCAACGAAAAGCGAGCTAAGAAAGAGAAAGGTGAAGGAACTAAAATCCCAGTTGTCCGGACAGCAGTCATTTTTCACACAACATACTTCAAAAGCGAAAGCCGCCACCGAAGCATCGTTCCGGGTGAGTCACATCATCGTTAATAACAAGAAGTCCTTCCAAGACGGAGAGATGGTAAAAGAGGCATTCGTTGAAGCAGCTGACTCATTGTTCCGGGACTTTAAAAATAAGGCAGAAATATTATCTTCGATCAAAGCTCTCCAGCTGTCAAGAAGTACAGTTACACGGCGCTGTGAAGCCATAGATGAGGATTTAACCCAGCAAATGGGGAAGGACATCGGAGATTGCGAGTGTTTCTCACTGCAGTTGGACGAATCTACGGACGTGAGTGACACAGCCCAGATGTGCATTTTCATTCGTATGGTGTTTAGTGATATCACTGCAAAAGAGGAGCTATTAACAGTACTGCCCATGAAAGAACAGACGTGAGGAGAGGACATATTTCAGTCGTTCAAAAACTTTATCGAGAAAACCCAGCTCCCAGTGTACAAATTGGTGTCTATCACCACGGATGGAGCACCCGCAATGGTTGGCCACGTGAATGGATTCATTGCCAAGTGCAGGCAGGACGATGCTTTCCCAGACTTCCTGAATTACCATTGCATAATCCACTAACAAGCGTTATGCGCTAAAATGCTCAACATGAAAGAGATCATGGATGTGGCAACGAAGATCGCCTGTTCTATTCGAGCCAGATCTCTTCAAAGACGGTTATTCCGTGCACATCTGGAGAAGGCTGACTGCGACCACTCTGAGTTGTTGCTACACACTGACGTGAGATGGCTTAGTCGAGGGAAATTCCTGCAAAGATTTCGAGAGCTCTGTCCGGAGATTAAGGAGTTTTTCCGTGTAGCTGGACATGCAGAATACAAGCAACTAAATGACGGTCAGTGGCTGTTAGACTTGGCATTTTTAACTGATCTGACAAACATGTTTAATGACCTTAATCTAGAGCTGCAAGGAAAAGACAAAACAGTGATCAATATGATCAGCTCTGTTAATGCTTTCAAACGAAAGATGCAACATCTCTCCTCAAAGCTGCAGCGCCATGATTTGGCAAACTTCCAGAACCTGGCGTCAGAGCTGGAGATGCAAGGGAAGGCATGTGTGCAACTTGACAGTGCACGCTACACAGAGCAGATTGACAATTGTCTGTCAGAGTTTGACAAACGCTTTCAAGACTTTTCTTTGCTCGAGCCAGTCGCTACATTCATGTGCTATCCTTTTCGGGAAGATGCTGAGGTTGATTCACTGGCATCAAAAATTGCAACACTGTTTCACCTGAACTCTTCTGGAGTGGAAGATGAGATTTTGACACTACAAGCCGACATTGAGCTGAAGTCCAGAGCTCATGGACAGTTCTGGAACTTTACTCACAGAGGTAAAGTACCCCAACATGAGGAAATGTGCTACCTCCTTGACTGCATTATTCGGCTCCACTTATTTATGTGAGTCAGCCTTTTCCCACATGAAGATCATTAAGTCCAAGTACCGTTCCACCATGACTGATGAACATTTGGAAGTGTGCTTGAGGCTGGCTGTCAGCAGCTACTGTCCAGACTATGTATCCCTGGCTGATTCAATTCAGTGCAAGTCATCGGAGTAAACTCAGGTAATGACAAAAAATGTACATAGTTAATTATGTTGTGTTGTGCAATATTGGCTCATGCGGTTATGCAAGGTACATCAACATACATTGTACATATAAAGAATCCTCAATATATTTGTAAATAAATATATGTTTTGCATTTTTGTAGTGGGTAGATCATTTTGACTTGGTCATTTTATAAGTAGCTCGCATGCTGAAAAAGTGTGAGCACCCCTGGCCTAAGGCATGTGCATATAAGATTTTCTTAGGTGACCCCTACAATGGTATTAAAAAATATTGTTGATTTACTCGGTGTCAATTTGCACAATCACAATCATTATATTGAAATGAGGTATTCACTTAACCCTCTGGGGTCTGAGGGTAAAATGAGGCACACTGGTGATTGTGCCATGCTCTGACATTTGTGTAAATTTCATCAACTTTATATGCAGTGATTCCAAAATGTTTCATATCTCTGTTTTCAGCACAAACTCGGCTACAATAATATGGCAGCAGTAAGTAGGTCATAATCATATGTGGATTGCAAATTGCTCTAAAAACACACAAACTGTAAACAGTAGTTTTGAACATGCACAGGAATATTGTAATAAAAAACACTAAACAATTGTAACTAAGATTTTTGGTCACTGAAATGTGTTCATCAAGGTCTTGGGTATCAAAAGATGACAAAATATTTTAGCAAATCCAATGAGAAATATAAAATAAATTGATAAAAGTTAGTGTTGTGACTACTATTTTTCAACACCAAGTGAGGGCAAATGGCCTTTCTGTAATGAATATGCATTGGGTAGGAGGAGCTGCCAGCTAAGTAGGCTATTCACACCTGGCCGCATGCCTCCCCACCACTAAGACAAAGACTCAGTGAGCCATTTAGAAGACAGAAACAAAGACATCTTTTGATTTTAGAACATTTATTGAAGCAAACCATACGCATGGAAGATGAGATGAGACTGGTGTACTCTTGCAACGCTTGCGTGGCCTCTTAGCTAGTGGTGAACTAGGCTGTGTTTCCTGATCAACACCTCTGTAAATATGATAAAAACAAAATTGTTAGGAAATGTGACATCAAATAAAACTTTATTTATATAGCACATTTTCTTCAACAGGTGAAAATTAAATGTGCTTTACAAAAAAGGGGCAAACCACTAACTAATGAAAACAAAATTTAGGAAATGTGACATGGTTACATCATATACAAACAAAGAACCAAACAAACACAACCAGACGCAGAGAGGTAGCCTATAATTTTGAGAAGCAATGGTTAGAATCGTTCGTAGTGTGGGAATTTACAAGCACGCATATGAGTGAATATTCCTACAAACACACAGAGAATGTAATACAGCACACATTTACAAATGATGCAAGCTATCAACAAAACAACATTAGCTAAACTAAATAAACATTGATATTCCAGCTCAACTACACGCAACTCATCAATAACAATGCCTCAATCTGAAGTAGGCTAGGTCTGTTTAGCTAAGTGGTTATTATATTGCTATTTCCCGAATTTACTTACAGGATGCTAATATCGATTGTGCGAGGACATCAGTTTTAGAATCCCAGCCACGCCACTACACACCAGGCATGGGCTATTTATTACCAATATGATCGAAAAAAATACAGTCTACCTGCTACTTCTAACACACAACCAGACACCGAGAGCCTAGCCTATAATTCTGAGATGCAGTAGTTTGAATCGTTCGTAGTGTGGGAATTTACAAACGCGCATATTGCTGGGTATTCCTACAAACAGAGATGCGTTGCAATACAGTACACATATTTACCAATATGATCATAAGAAATATACTTACTCATGAAGTTGATCCTCCGCTGGATCAGTTCGCTGTTCGAAATGACACCGCTCTTCATCAATGTCGGCTTCCGGACGGACCATTTTCCAAAATTGAACAAAATGTTTACCTCAAAAGAAGTGAATTAGGCTACACTTTGACATTCTATCCTGCTTTCGCAGGCTTGGCATTTCTCACATGGATCTCGCATCGCCCCTCTCCTACTCTCCTTCTATGGAGAGTAGTTATAATGTCGTTAACATGTGAATGCGATTTGGGCGGACTTCCTGCTGAGCGAAATTCACATAGTAATGAGTAAGGATTAACGAAGCATACATGGTTTAATTAATCAAATTTAGAACTTTTAAAACAATTCATATTATTTGTCAATGGGCGCATTGGAAAGTCGTGATTCTAAGGTTTCTGTCAATGTTTTTGTTGCGTCTGTATGATAACAACTCGTGAAGTTAATCATCAAAATATAAACGAAAGTTCATTTAATCTTGCCGAGCTCCGCCGGCGGAGCTCTCGACCCCAGAGGGTTAAGCCGCGTTTCCACCGCAGGAACTTTCCCCAGGAACTAGGAACCTTTTGAGGAACTCATTGCTTTTCGACCGCAGGAACTAGGGTCTAAATTAAGTTCTGGGGACTTTATTTTACCCCCAAAAAAGTCCCTGCTCGGGGGGTAGTACTTTCCAAAAGTACCGGAACTTTTGGGGTGGGGCGCAAGCGCTGAAAATTTCTGATTGGTCGACTAGGCTACTCGCAGTGTTTTATTTCAACCGCCATTTTTAAAAATCTGCAACAGCAAACCGATTTATTTTCATAACTTGAAATCAAACTTGTATGTTATGCGGCACAGTAGCCTACTTTTGGTTATAGCCTGCCAACGTCTTGGAATTATAACATGTGTACTCCTCTTCTTTTCTTGCTTTAGTATTCGTTTTATAAAATGTTAAGCATTCGTGCTGGGACAGCATATTACGTACCCAAACATTCAAACGGTTTAATTCGGTTGCTGAATGTTTTCTTCTGGATTTTCTTTGTTAGCCCGTTGTAATTGACTCAAAATGTTTGATACAGTTATGTGAGGTATGCGGTAGTTCTGCATAATTTACATTGGTGATACAGTAAAAGCAAACTGGAAATCACCTTCCGCACTTTTTGTCAGGGTAAAATAACAGGTTAATTCTAGTAATCGTCCCTTTTGCTTTTTCAGACTGCCATAATTTTACTCTGCCATTCTTCAATTCCACAAAAAGACCAGGAAGACTATGGACTAATTTATGGTGCATGGTTCGCATCTGGAAGGCACACTTCGCTGCTTGGCTAGCAGTAACTTTGAAGGAAAGCAAACGGTGGCTGTACCACTGCTAATTTATATTTTCACACAAGTCTGAGTTTTCGTTCAATTCTTCGTTTCGTTCTATTTCGTTCATTTTGCCTATATGGAATTGACGATGAGAAAGTAATCAACAGCAAATTGTTTACGACGTGTGTATGTTTTCTGCTGTTGTTGTCAGTTATTTGTGGAATGTGAATGCATTCTGTCGCCTCGGATGTCAAGACATGAAAGTGAATGTTTGCATAAAACATAATGAATGTGTTCGAGAGGATATGTAAAACAGTTACAATCTGACTATTGGCCTGTTATATCCTATTTGTTGCATAACAATGGTCCAACTACCAACGACAGTTTTGCTTGACAACGGTAAAATATGCCCAAACGGCCGCGGAAGAATATTTCAATTTCAGGTGATTAAATCGATAAAAATCAATAAATATAAAAGTTACCATATATAGCCATTGTTGGTAACCCATTGTATATAAGTGGAATAAACCCCTCCGGGCTGTCCCGGTTATTAGAAAATAATGTAGGCTACTTCGGTGGTAGTATGGGGTTACAGAAGAAATCATAGGACAGATGGACCGACGACAACGTCGCTTTTTCATACGTCAGTGGACTAATTTGCCTAATCTTCGCGGTAGTTTAGACCGCGGTGGAAACGCAGACAACAATGGGCTGAAGGAACCTTTTAGTTCCTTGATAAGTAGTTCCTGGGACTAAAAGTTCCGGGTATTTTGGTGGAAACGCGGCTTTAGTCCCAGGTTTCACCAACACAGATGATGCGTCATCTTACCCCACTGGCAGAGAAGCATATGAATCTGAGACATGAGGCTTCCCTCATGTCTCAGATTCATATGCTTCTTAGAAGGGAAATGATTCAATAATTTGTTTTGTTTGTAGTCTCAATATCCAATTGTGGAACTCAATCAGTGGCCGCACCAGCCTATGGAATGATATCTGTGGAATGCCGGACATTCTGAAATCAGGATTTTACACAGATTCATCTGTTCTGACAAAAAATAATTATTTTTGCCATAATATGCCGACTCACAATCATTGCACAATAAATGTATGTCGTTCATAATTTTATTAGGACATTTTTAACAGAAGCAGGATGAAATAAGCAGTGTTGGGCAGTAGCATCACTACAAGTAGCGGCGTTTCTAGTTTAACTGCATTTCTCAGTAGCATTTTCTGAATCAAATAGCTTTTCAGTAGCGAAGCTCTTTAATTGACCAAGTAGTGCGGTAGCATCCACGCCAGCTACATTTTCCCAAGCATTTCTGAAGCTCAAGCGCAGCAGAGCATTCTGCTGCAGTCTGAAATAAAACTGCTAAGGATCAGTGAGTGACGTCACCGCCATACACGGACCTGTATGAGAGAGACCTGCTTAATATATAAAATATCTTTGGTGTAGCCGACAGAAGCACTTCCGTATGACGGTGACATCACGTACCAATCCTTGGGCTGATGCCTGCGACTTGTCTGCTGCAGGGGAATACAGACACACGTGAGCTTGATTTTACTTGATGAAAAGATAGGTATGTTGCGTAAACTCTTAGACAGTTTTGCTGCTGCTTTTGTTTGTGTTCATCAGATTAACCTACAGGGTCCAAGTTAAACTACACGGTCGCTCTCTGCACTTGGAACTGTACTTCCCTCTAGGGTTTTCAGCACACTTGTCCCTGGTTACGGTTATACACTTCATTGTACGTCACTCTGTATAAGAGCGTCTGCCAAATGCCTGTAATGTAAAGATGACAGAGGACGGAGAGGAATTGATCCTGAGTTTAAGTGAAACAACGGAGAAAAATTATGTGTTCAGGTATTTAGTAATTTAAGAACACACATTCAGGTGATTCCCGAATAAGATAACACAGCCGTCGCCAACCAAGCTAATCATCACAATTCATTGCAGTCTGCAAACACCAGCTAACAACTTGTCAACAGCTAACCACTAGCTAGCTACAATTTTTTCACTGTCTATTCTGTTCACAGAAAATAAATAAAATTAAGCGTGGGGAGGGGGGCTGCAAAAGACAAATTTAAACAATTAAACAAATACAGTACATATAGGAGGGAAGAGGTGGGGAAAAATGAGGGAAAAGTTGAAAAGTTTAGATTACTCTGAAATATGACTTTTGTAGTTTTTAACATTGACCAGCAGAGGGTACAACAAAAATGCAGGTCTCTACAAAACCAAAGTATGGTGGTTAATCAAAACGATTTGCTTAAAATTTATGTAGCTACTAGTACAGAGTGGGCCTAATAAAAATACCAGTTTTTAAACTGCCAATCATATAGATAGATAGAGTACTTTATTAATCCCAAAGGGAAATTTAAGTGTTACAGCAGCCACTTGACATGAATCAAAATACAAAAACAATGAGGTAGGTAAAAGAAACAAATACAATTAAAGGCTGAATTATATACAATAACTAAATAGACTAATTAAAATATAAAAAATAAATAGAATAGCTAAAACTAGAATAGAGACTAGAGAACCATAACTATACTATACTATTTGCTGAGTATGCTGTTAAATTATGTTAATATGCTACAGTGTACTACAATGTACATTAGTGCAAGTCAGGTGGATTTTGCTATGGTAGTAAGGTGCATGATTGTCCATGGATGTTAGAATTAAGTGTTCATTGATACTTGAATAATACAATATACAAAATTGTAGAATTTTATTTCTTTTGTACCACCCAACTAAAATGGCCTCCTTGGAATGAAGTTGGTTCAGTGTAAAAAAAAAAAAAAAAATAGCTTTGATGTAGTAAACTACTTTTGCCGTGTTGTTGTAGCTTAGCTTGCTACATTTCTCTGGGGGGTAGCTTCAGTGTAGTGAAGCTTCATTTAATGTAGAGTAACTGGTAGCTTAGCTCACTACACTTTCCAAGTAGCTTGCCCAACACTGGAAATAAGCTATTGTTTTGACATCCTGATCAAGTTGTTTACGTAATTTACACCAGCTACAGAAATACATTTTTGGGCAGGTCTGTGAAAAAGTGGGCTGGCCGACTAGGTGAGTTTTTTCAGAATACATATGCCACACGCATTATGCCCCGTTCCACCACTCCTTGGAGCTAATCCTATGGCACCACTGTATTCCTAACAGCAATGCAGCCATTATATTCAACTCTTCTGCTATATGCTGGTCCAAAAACCTAATTATGTAAATATTGTTTTTCTTTGTTAAATCAATATTACAGCATGACTAAGTACATAACAAGGAGAGCACAGTCATCACACCAACTCAAACCAACAGTACAACACCGCTGCCTATAAAACGTGCATATGCTTGTGACAGACACAACCTATTCGCCCTAATGAAGAGGAAATAATAAAAATCGGATGGCTGAGATGTACACCACAAATTTGGGGGAAAAATAACCAGCAAACTTAAAAACCCATGCCATCAAGCATCCTATAATATAGCATGCCCTTGCACAGGTAGACAATCATCAGCTTTATGACTTTAAAAGGCTAATAATTTCTGTAAATAAACTTGATTTTTACTTGTATAAACATTTTCAGTTTCAAACATTAACAAACTTAATGATCACATTATAGTAACACTGCCACGACAGGCATGAAAAATGTAGCTATATACAGCATCTTCGGAAAGTATTCATTACAGCCTTATATCCTTTGTCATTATAAAATTGATTAAATTCATTTTTATTCTCATAAATCTACACACAATACCCCATAATGACAAAGGGAAAACAGGTTTTTAGAAATTTTTTTGCAAATTTATTAAAAATAAAAAGCTGATATCACATTTACATAAGTATACAGACCCTTTGCCATGACACTCAATACTTTCCGAAGGCACTGTAATTCTAGTTTACCATTGACTGCTTGCTGCAATGGAGGTAACGTACCACTGACTAATTTGAAATGCACTTTATTATTAAACAGGGCAACCTTACCACAGTAATACTAGGTTTCTTTTTTACAGGTTTTATTTAATTTATTTTTTTGATAGTCCAGACTGAACTCTGGACTAAGTGGTTAGAAAATGGATTGATATCGCTCATGAGTTGTAGCTATGTTTCCCTCTTTGGCACTGCTAGTAGCGATACACACTGGTAGCTAAACTGGGTTATTCAGCCATACTGATACCGCTATACACACACACACACATACATACATACATAAATAAATGCAGCAAACATAGTAAGTTTGTCTTTCTCCTTTCTTCAGACAAAGTTGTCCATGTGCATGCACATGCGCACACACACACACACACACACACAGGCACGTACACATACACATGCATACTCTGCCTTCCTCTAGTTAGCTTTCCTGATTAGATTAGCCTGTGTATATTCTGTATGTTTGCATGTTTGTTTAATAAATTACATTAATAATCCTGGTGTCTTTGTCACATTAACATTACAGCTGAAATTGGTGTGAAATTAGTCTTTCCAAGAACCCTTCAGCTTAAGGATTAAATCTTTGATTCAATTATATTTGATCATTAATAATGGCAAGTTGAATTATGTGAAGTTCTAAATTTATGGTTAGACATTTTTTGTAATTTTCTGAGACTGATTACTGATTGCGGTTATTCTGCTACACCTACATATGTGGTGCCCCATATGAAGATATAGGGGTATATTCCCTAATCTGTTGTTGCAGAAAATGCTGGCTCTACAAAATATTAATATGTGGGTTTGATTATTTATGCAAGCAGCATATTTCAGTTTTTCATTTTCTTTAAAATATTGGCTGACCACAAATATTTGCTTTGAAAATGTATTGTTAGAGAATACAAGTTTACAAGAAAAATATTGACTGGAAAAACATTTGTATCATTAGTAACCCAGAAATTGATATCTGAATACTTTTGCAAGACACTGTATATAATATTCTTTCCAAATTTGCTCCACTATCTTGTGTTATTTGCATAAATATTGAATAAATGTATAGGGTATGTATGAAAGGAAAGGCATTCAGGATGAATAAATGTATAGGGTATGTATGAAAGGAAAGGCATTCAGGAATAGGGTGGTGGCAGCTACTCTGATAGATGCTGCATAAAACCAAATAATAGTTTGTGTTGTCCAAGCGGAGAAGCCTGTATATCTTGAAAGGGGGTATATCCTTGGTTGTATAATTGGATATTCCTTTTTCTGAATATGACTGGTTACCATAATTAGTGCTTAAAGTCACTCCTTGGTAATTGGGACCGAAATCCATGTCAAATGTCCCCAGTTCACATGTTCAACATAAACCCATGGCCATGCACATACATTGTGTGTAGATAACATGTGTGCCATTTAAAGTTGCCAACCTCACACATTGTCTTGATTGTCTTTGAATTTGACAGATAGTGTACAACCTGCTATCACTTCGCTACAACTCCCGGGTCCGAGTGAAGACTTACACCGATGAACTGACCCCTGTGGACTCCTCTGTCTCCATCCATCAGGCAGCCAACTGGTATGAGAGGGAGGTAAGAGTCCAGCTGTAAAATATATAGTCAAAGTACAGTACGAATGTGCCATCTGTATGAACACTTGTCATTTTAAAGGTGTTCATTGGACAAATGTATTTTCTTATAAGAATAATGCACCCAATATCACATTTGTTTTTAGTAAATTGGAGATTATCCTAGATGAAATAAGCCAGTACCTGATGTTGTTAAGAACCCCATTCCTGTGCTGTGGGGGTAAAAAAAAACTATGTGTACATTGACATTAATACTCTTTGCTACTTGTTATTAACTTTACAATTTACAAAATAAATCATCTAAACTTTTTGGGAGGTTTTCACATTACAAATTCCAGGGCTTCTGGAAGCTTTACAAGCTAGCATGCTGGTTGTTTTATTGGAAATTCAAGGAAACACATTTCCAGTGGTAACATGAGACCAGCCACATCCTCAGATTATGAAGCTTGGGGCTTTATTCATTAAAAAAAGACTGTGTAAAGATGGACACACAAGCAGCTTTGTAGCTTATCGTAAAGTGAGTTGTGGTAATGTCCAAATCGATGAGAAAAGCTTCTTTTATTTGTTTCTTAACACCCAGGAAAGCCTTTGCCGAACAACTAGCCAACTATACAGATCAATCTGGTGTGTGCTTATTATTAATGCGTGTGACCAGGTGGCTGTTTCGTTTCCATTAATGACTTGGAGCATCCAGAAGATGATGCTGTCAACGCAGCAAGCAAATTAGCTGAACACATTCAACATTAAACACTGAGCTAACTTAAAGTCAGTCACGTTGAAGAGTACAATTAATCTTAATTGGCGACACAGGAACCCTTTCGCGGACGTCACGGCCAGCACAAACCCATCAGTATTTCAAGGTGTAGACATCCACGGTTGTTGAGCGGAGAAGACACTTGGAGGTTCAACAGCACGGCTGCCAAGACTTACTAGGCAGGTGTACGACCTGGCTGCCTAGGAGTGTGGTAAATCGGATGTGCAACATGAAATAGAAAATATAGCTGCAAGCAGCAATGTGGGGCCCTACGAACATGTCCAAGCTGGGTAAATTCTAGGCGAAGGAGAAAAGAGTCCGAGTGGCATAGATTTCAGGATTTTGGACAATGTACATACCCGTGCGTGAGACGATCCATCTTCCGGTTCATGAGAAACATTACTTTGAAATATGAATGTGCATTAGCATAAAGTGCTAACTGTCACGCCACAAATCACGCAATTTTTAACAAAACGACTTGTCCTTATCACTCTTGATGGAAAGAATACCCAAGACTACACATTTGCGATGGTGACAGAATCAGGTAAAGCATTCATGAGAAGATGAGTTTAAAAGCGTTATATTAGCATTAGCTTTCCGCCAAAATTTCAAATGCCTGTAATTTCCTTGTTTTTTGAGATATCTGCAACTGCGCTGACATGCTACAACATGGTTGTGCCCTCTTCATGCCCAGTTATAAGCACTTGAAATTTGTGGGCAAATTTTGTTTTTTTTAAATACCAGTTTCTCTACCATCTTGGAATGGATCTCTTAGCTGTTAACACCCTATAGAGAGACATGCACCATACACGTGTATGGGCAAGTTCGGACCAATCGCACTTACGGTTTATTAGAAGAAACTTTTTATAGGTTTTGCCAAATTTTCAATCTGCAGGAAAATCCATCACGGCGGACTTTATAGGTTCTTAAGGCATATTTGTTCCTCATGAGGAATGACACAATACACCTGGTTTCATGAATTTTCATCAAACGGGCTGGAAATGCCAGCTTTTTGAATCGGTTACTATAGCGCCACCTATGGAAGAATCATGGTCATTCTTTCTGGCATAGTTACTCATGGTCTCTAGTTTTGACCTGGTAATTAGGGGTCCAAGCAGCGAAGCTGGTGGAACCCTATTGTATCTGTTAGGATTATTAGGGGTCCAAGCAGCGAAGCTGGTGGAACCCTATTGTATTTGTTAGGATTATTATTAGGGGTCCAAGCAGCGAAGCTGGTGGAACCCTATTGTATCTGTTAGGATTATTATTATTCTTATTTTTTTCCGCTAAAAGTGTCTGAGGCTCAGCAACCATAAGTCCTGGAGCAACCAAATTTGGCAGGTGGGTTCCTATGGGCCCCCACTACTCAGGCACTAAAAATCACGTACGTCGGCCAGATGGTGGCGCTATAACAAAGGGTTTTGCGTAAAAGGTCATAACTCCCACACCATAAGTTAGATGAACACAAAACTTCATCGACCTATACATCAGAATGTGCTCTATAACTTTGCCATTGGCACCACCTATGTCCGCCATATTGTTTGCCCGCCATTTAGACTTTTTAGTTGGGGCGTGGCAGTTTTCTCTGCTAAAATGTCTGAGGCTCAGCAACCAGAAGTCCTAGAGCAACCAAATTTGGCAGGTGGGTTCCTATGGCCCCCCACTACTCAAGCACTAAAAATCACCCATGTCGGCCAGATGGTGGCGCTATAACAAAGGGTCATACTTTAAAAGGTCATAACTCCCACACCGTAAGTTAGATGAACACAAAACTTCATCGACCGATGCATCTGAATGTGCTCTACAACTTTGCTTTTGGGACCACCTATGTCCGCCATATGGTTTGCCCGCCATTTGGCCGTTTCTATTAGGTGGGGTGCGGAAGAGCTGTGGCTCCAAATCTAAACGGTTACGACATCGAGTAAACTTCTTTACGGCAAGCGACAACCATGGCGACGCAAGTAATCCCACACCGTAGGTCTAGTTTTTAGCAGTGAGGAGATGGTCTGACAGTGCCACCTAGCGTGCATGCTAGGACAGGCTACCCAAAGTTTCTTAGTAAAAGCTTTCTGAGAGGATGAATAATTACTTTTCTTTGGCATGGATCCATTTGAAGACAGTATCGGGTGAGTTTGTTAAGTCTTTAAATCTGTCATTATGGTGAGAAAAAGCTAAACCATTTTATTGGTAGTTTTTTAGTTTCTGTGCAAACGCGCGAAAACACGCTGGTATAATAAAACAATGACGGTAATACATATATAGTCCGCTTCGTTCCGTTGCTACCATAACATAACAGACTATCTTGTGTCTACAGCTGCAGTTTCTCGCTGCAATTTCTAACATTGAATATTCACAAAAGACGCAATTTATGCTGTACTCTGCCAATGTCTAAATAAATAATACGCTACGGTAAAGCTTTGAGAGGATGAATAATTACTTTTCTTTGGCATGGATCCATTTGAAGACAGTATCGGGTGAGTTCGTTAAGTCTTTAAATCTGTCATTATGCTGAGAAATAGCTAAACCATTTCATTGATAGGTTCTGAGTTTCTGTGCAAACGCGCGAAAACACGCTGGTATAATGAAACAATGACGGTAGCCTAATACATATATAGTCCGCTTCGTTCCGTTGCTACCATAACATAACGACCTACAGCTGCAGTTTCTCGCTGCAATTACTAATATTGAATATAAACAAAAGACGCAATTTATGCTGTAGTCTTCCAATGTCTAAATAAATAATACGGTCCATTTGAAGACAATATCGGGTGAGTTCGTTTAGTCTTTAAATCCGTCATTGTGCTGAGAGAAATCGTATTCTCAATTTAATTTCTAAATTGACTGTAAGCTTAGTGTTGTAACTAGGTAGTTGTTCCGTACGTGACTTAGTCTTAACTCGTCTTAACTATTGCTTGAATGTTCTCATAGACTGCGTTGTTGCTGTTCTTGTTTGTGTTAGCGTTAATCAGTTTAAACTACAGGGTCCAAGTTGAACTATGCGGTTGTTCCCTGCACTTGGAACGGTATTTCTCTCTATGGTTTTCGGCACGCTTATTCCTGGTTATGGTTATACACTTTGTTGTACGTCGCTCTGGATAAGAGCGTCTGCCAAATGCCTGTAATGTAGGCTAATGTAATATTCCGTAGCAACAAGATAAACCCGGCGTTAGCCCTGAAATATGCCAATACAGCAGTGAAAACGCTGCTCACTGAATAACGAAATAAACGAGACAAAGTTTTTTTTTTAAATTATGCCATGTCATTCTACATTCAATATCTGGGACTAAACTTTGAATAATTATACAATATTACCACTGGTTTTACGCGTAGAGATGTCCCTATTGCGACTGAGTGATCATATATTGTCTTGGACAATCCGTTTGTGATTCCTGTTGCTTCTCATCTGCCAATAAATAAATAAACCGGTCGGCTGCTCTGCGCGTAGGTCGCGACTTGATAACTCGTCTTTTGTTTCGTTTTTTCTCAATGTCGTACTTATTATTTGAAATGTGTATTTATGTGTTATTATTCTATCTGTCTCTGAGGCGCTCTGAAATGTGCATTCTCTGCTAAACTGAGCAATGGATTGGAATATGTGTCTGACGTAGTGTTGCACGGTATACCAAAACTTCAGCACTTTCTCGGTACTTAAAAAAAAAAAAAAAAAAAAAAAAAAAAAAAAACAGTTTCGTATTTGAATTTTCCGACGTTCGGTAGTTCTGCGTCAAATGTAAAAGCCAGGGAAATGTGTCTCCCACATTACTGATTTAGAGGATGAATGTAGGTTAATGTAGTTTGTCAGAATCTTCGCTAGATGACAGTAGCAACTAAGGTTGCCAAGTGAGGTGACCTGCGCTTGTGCATTCACTTCCCTGATACAGCGCAAGCTTTGACTCAGTTCATTTCAGTAGCAATAGGTGTTCCAATTTGGAAATATTTAATTATAGATAGATGCTTTATTGTTATTAAAATATGCTGTTTTTAAATCTATTTAAAGGTGAAAGACCTGTTTTAAAGATTATTTACTTTACAACTGTTTAATTTTTGAAATATATTTAACATGTTTTTCTATTGTTCAGTGTTGTAACACTATAGGCCTATGCATATTAATATGTTGAAGAGACTTCAACTTACAGGTTGTTAATGAACCAGGTTGTTAATAAACCATGAATTAGAAAATGAGGTCAACCCTTGTGGACATTAGGTTTCTGATCTATTAAGGTAATTTCAGTATGGTTAGGTACCGAGTATCGAATTAGCACCGTTTAAGTTTCAAGTATCATTTCAGTATTGAGTATCGTAATACTAAACCTGGTATCAGTATCAAAGTCAAAATTTCGGTATCGTGACAACACTAGTGTGACGCCTTTTTTAGTTGCGGCGCAGAAACACTGCAGCTGTGCACGCACACCGGACCATCTAAGTGTTACGACATGCCCTCTAAGTGTTACGACATAGTAAAGGCCTTGACGGGAATCGGCCAGGACACATCCATGGCGACGTAACCAAGTCATCCGACAGCGTCTCTTAGCTCAAAATTGGCCATAAGTCATCAATATTTCAAACGATCATCATGATATTCAGTAGATATGTTGGGTGAAGGCATATGATCATGAGGACAAAGCCATTTTAAAATCGCTCCATAGGGAGCGCGATCCTGCCAATGCTTGGACCCCTCCCAACGCCGCTTGCGGCTTTAATTCTTATTATTTTTCTCCCTTAAAAGTGTCTGAGGCTCAGTAACTATAAGTCCTAGAGCAACCAAATTTGGCAGGTGGGTTCCTATGGCCCCCCACTACTCAGGCACTAAAAATCACTTATGTCGGCCAGATGGTGGCGCTATAACAACGGGTCATGTTTAAAAGGTCATAACTCCCACACCGTAAGTCAGATTAACACAAAACTTCATCGACCGATGTATCTGTGCTCTACAACTTTGCCATTGGGAGCACCTATGTCCGCCATATTGTTTGCCTGCCATTTGGACTTTTTATGAGTTAGGATGCGGAAGAGCTGGAGCTCCAAATCTAAGTGTTACGACATCTAGTAAACTTCTTTACGGCAAGCGACATCCATGGCGACGCAAGTAATCCGACACCATAGGGTCTAGTTTTTATCAGTGAGGGGAGGGTCTGAACATCGGGGAAGCAATGGAAGACAGTGCCAGCCAGAGTGCATGCTAGGCTATTAAAAGTTTGTTAGTAAAAGCTTTTTGAGAGGATGAATAATTACTTTTCTTTGGCATGGATCCATTTGAAGACAGTATCGGGTGAGTTTGTTTAGTCTTTGAATCCGTCATTATGCTGAGAAATAGCTGAACCATTTTATTGGTAGGTTTTGAGTTTCTGTGCAAACGCGCGAAAACACACTGGTATAATAAAACAATGATGGCAATACATATATAGTCCGCTTCGTTCCGTTGCTACCATACCATAACAAACTATCTTGTGTCTACAGCTGCAGTTTCTCGCTGCAATTAGGCTACTAATATTGAATATATACAAATGACGCAATTTATGCTGTACTCTGGCAATGTCTAAATAAATAATACGGTACTCTGAGTGTAGGAAGCAGGTAGCATGGATGGCGAATTGATATTTCGTTTTTTGCTACTAAAAGTTTGTTGGTAAAAGCTTTTTGAGAGGATGAATCATTACTTTTCTTTGGAATGGATCCATTTGAAGACAATATCGGGTGAGTTCGTTTAGTCTTTGAATCCGTCATTATGCTGAGAGAAACTGTATTCTCAATTTAATCTCTAAATTGACTATAAGCTTAGGGTTGTAACTAGGTAGTTGTTTCGTAGGTGACTTAACTCGTCTTAACTATTGCTTGTATTTTCGCATAGACTGCGTTGTTGCTGTTCTTGTTTGTGTTAGTGTTAATCGGTTTAACCTACAGGGTCCAAGTTGAACTATGCGGTTGTTCCCTGCACTTGGAACGGTACTTCTCTCTAGGGTTTTCGACACACTTGTTCCTGGTTATGGTTATACACTTTGTTGTACGTCGCTCTGGATACGAGCGTCTGCCGAATGCCTGTAATGTAATGTAATGTAATATTCCGTAGCAACAAGATAAATCCGACATTAGCCCTAAAATATGCCAATACAGCAGTTAAAACGCTGCTCACTGAATAACGAAATAAACGAGACAAGGTTTTTAAAAAATAATACCATGTCATTCTACAGTCAATATCTGGGACTAAACATTGAATAAATATACAATCTTACCATTGGTTTTACGCTTAGAGATGTCCCTTTTGAGGCTGAATGGTCATATATTGTCTTGGACAATCCGTTTGTGAAATATACGTGCATTTGTGATGCCTATGGGTAGGCTACCTTCAAAAATAGCTGTGTAATTCCACACCTGTTGTTTACAGCGTTGTCGCCCTTTTTAGACCAATTTGGCTTGCTTGACAATTCATTTATTCAGTAGGTGAGAGTATAAGCTTTCTAACGATGTATAACATGTCTGATTTTGCTTTTGTAATAGCGTTTCATAGGTCAGCGTAACCGACAATTTTCTTATCTGCCAATGTCTAATTAAATAATACGGTAGGCTACTCTGCGCACAGCCCACAGGTCGCGAGTTGATATTTCGTTTTTTGTTTCGTTTTTTCTCAATGTCATATTTATTATTTGAAATGTGTATTTATGTGTTATTATTCTATCTGTCTCTGAGGCGCTCTGAAATGTGCATTCTCTGCTAAGATGAGCAGTGGATTGGAATATGTGTCTGACATAGTGTTGCACAGTATTCCGAAACTTCAGCACTTTTTCGGTACTTAAAAAAAAAGAAACGGTTCGGTATTAGAATTTTCCGACGTTCGGTAGTTTTAGGTCAAATGTAAAAGCCAGGGAAATGTGTCTCCCGCATTACTGATTTAGAGGATGAAAAGTGTAATTTGTCAGAATCTTTGCTAGATGGTAGTAGCAACTAAGGTTGCCAAGTGAGGTGACTTGCGCTGGTGCACTCAGCTCCTTGATACAGCGCAAGCTTCGACTCAGTTCACTTCAGTAGCAATAGGTTTTCCTATTTGGAAATATTTTATTATAGATAGATGCTGTATTGTTATTAAAATATGCTGTTTTTAAATCTATTTAAAGGTGAAAGACCTGTTTTAAAGATTATTTAGTTTACAACTGTTTAATTTTTGAAATATATTTAATATATTTTTCTATTGTTTAGTGTTGTAACACTATAGGCCTATGCTTATTAATATGATGAAGAGGTTTCAACTTAAAGGTTGTTAATAAACCAGGTTATTAATAAACCATGAATTCGAAAATGAGGTCAACCCTTGTGGACATTACGTTTCTGATCTATTAAGGTAATTTCAGTATCGTTAGGTACCGAGTATCGAATCAGCATCGTTTAAGTTTCAAGTATCATTTCAGTATTGAGTATCGTGATACTAAACCTGGTATCAGTATCAAAGTGAAAATTTTGGTATCGTGACAACACTAGTGTGACGCCTTTTTTAGTTGCGTTGCAGAAACACTGCAGCTGTACATACACGCCGGGCCATCTAAGTGTTACGACATGCCATTTAAGTGTTACGACATAGTAAAGGCCTTTACGGGAAGCGGCCAGGACACATGCATGGTGACGTAACTAAATCATCAGACAGCATGTCTTAGCACAAATTTGGTCATAAGTCATCAATATTTTACTACGTCAGACACATATTTCAATCCATTGCTCATCATGATATTCAGTAGATATGTTGGGTGAAGGTATATGATCATGAGGACAATGCCATTTTAAAATCGCTCTATAGGGGGCGTGATAGTGCCAATGCTTTGACTCCTCCCAACGCCGCTTGCGGCTTTAATTTATATCATTTTTGGTCAAGGACTTTTTGAGTTATTTGACCATTTCCTACTTCGTAGGACCCCTAATAATAATAATACTAACAAAAACAATAGGGTTTCTACTTCATAGGACCCCTAAATATAGCTGCAAGCAGCAATGCGGGGCCCTACGAACATGTCCAAGCCCGGTAAGTACTAGGCGAAGGAGAGAAGAGTCCATGTGGCATAGATTTCAGGATTCTGGACAATCTACATACCTGTGCATGAGAGGATCCAACGTCCGGTTCATGAGAACATTACTTCGAAACATGAATGTGCATTAGAATAAAGTGCTAACTTTGTCACGCCATTCCCTAGATTATTATTGTAAAAAGTTATAAGCATTTGAAATTTGTGGCCAAATTTTGTTTTTTAAAAAATACCAGTTTCTCCGCCGTCTTGGAATGGATCTCTTAGCGGTTAACACCCTATAGGGAGACATGCACCATGCACGTACGTGGGCAATTTCGGACCTATCGAACTTACAGTTTATTAGAAGAAACTTTTTATAGATTTTGCCAAATTTTCAATCTGCAGGAAAATCCATCATGGCGGACTTTATGGGTTCTTGAGGCATATTTGTTCCTCATGAGGAATGACACAAGTACATCTGGTTTCAGGAATTTTCATCAAACGGGCTGGAAATGCCAGCATTTTGAAATTTGCTTTTTGAATCGGTTACTATAGCGCCACCTATGGACGAATCATGGTCATTCTTTCTGGCACAGTTACTCATGGTCTCTAGTTTCGACCTGGGAATTTATATCATTTTTGGTCAAGGACTTCTTGAGTTATTTGACCATTTCCAGGAAAAGAATAATAATAATAATACTAACAAAAACAATAGGGTTCCTACTTCGTAGGACCCCTAATAATACTAACAAAAACAATAGGGTTCCTACTTTGTCGGACCCCTAAATATAGCTGCAAGTAGCAATGCGAGGCCCTACGAACATGTCCGATCTGGGTAAATACTAGGAGAAGGAGAAAAGAGTCCAAGCGGCATAGATTTTGGACAATCTACGTACCCGTGCGTGAGACGATCCAACTTCCGGTTCATGAGAAACATTACTTTGAAAAATGAATGTGCATTAGCGTGAAGTGCTAAATTTGTCACGCCACAAATCACGCAATTTTTAACGAAACAACTTTTCCTTATCACCCTTGATGGAGAGAATACCCAAGAGTACACATGTGCGATGGTGACGGAATCAGGTAAAGCGTTCATGAGAAGATCAGTTTTTAAGCATTATATTAACATTAGTATTATGCCTGTAATTTCCTTCTTTTTTGAGATATCTGCAACTGTGCCGACATGGTGCAACATGGTAGTGCCTTCTTCATGCCCAGTCCATTTCAATTCCCTAGATTATTGTTGTAAAAAGTTATTAGGACTTGAAATTTGCGTTATATTAGCATTAGCATTATCTTCCCGCCAAAATTTCAAATGCCTGTAATTTCCTTGTTTTTTGAGATATCTGCAACTGCGCTGACCTGGTGCAACATGGTACAACATCTTCATGCCCGGTCCGTTTCAAGTCGCTAGATTATTGTTGTAAAAAGTTATAAGCATTTGAAATTTGTGGCCAAATTTTGTTTTTTGTCAAAATAAACACTTATTTCAATTTTTATTCTTGCAACATATTTCAAAAAAAAGTTGGGACAGTAAAGCATTTACCACTTTGTAATGTTGCCATTCCTTTTCACAACACTTAAAAGACGTTTAGGGACTGAAGACACTAAGTGTTGAAGCGTTTCAGGTGTAATTTTGTCCCATTCTTCCTGCAAACAAGTCTTAAGGTGTGCAACAGTACGGGGTCTTCGTTGTCGCATTTTGCGTTTCAAAATGCGCCACATTCTCTATTGGGGACAGGTCGGGACTGCAGGCAGGCCAGTCCAGCACCCGCACCCTCTACTTCCGCAGCCATGCCTTTGTAATGTGTGCGGAATGTGGTTTTGCATTGTCTTGTTAAAATATGCATGGGCGCCCCAGGATGTCGTCTTGATGGCAGCATATGTTGCTCCAAAATCTCTATGTACTTTTCGGCATTAATGGTGCCATCACGGAAGTGTAAGTCCCTGGCTTTTGGACTTGTTGCTGGTCCGGAGCACACGGCGTCCATTTCTTCCAAAAAAGACCTGAAATACTGATTCGTCTGACCACAATACACATTTACACTGTGTGATGGTCCATCCCAGATGCCTCTGAGCCCAAAGAAGCCGACGGCGCTTCTGGACATGGTTAACATAAGGCTTCCTTTTGGCACAGTAAAGTTTTAACTGGCATATGTGGATGTAACTACGTATTGTAGTGCTTGACAAAGGTTTTCCAAAGTAATCCTGAGCCCATGTGGTTATATCGCTTATAGATAAATGATGGTTCTTGATGCAGTACCGTCTGAGGGATCGGAGAGCACAGTTAGTCAGCTTAGGTTTGCGCCCTTGCCGTTTACGCAATGAAATTCCTTCAGATTCCTTGAATCTTTTAATTATGTTATACACTGTAGAGGGTGAAATATTCAAATCTCTTCCTATCTTTCTTTGAGGAACATTGTTTTTAAACATTTCAATAATTTTCTCACACATATGTTGGCAAACTAGCAATCCTCGGCCCATCTTTGCTCCTAAAGGACTAGGCCTTTCCTGGATGCTGCTTTTGTACCAATTCATGATTACAATCACCTGTTGACATCACCTGTTTCAAATCACATCATTATTTAATTATTTTACCTCATTACTAGCCCTAAATTGCCCCCGTCCCAACTTTTTTTGGAATGTGGTGCAGGCCTGAATGGCAGGAATGGATGTATATTTACAAATGAAATGAAGTTGACCAGACAAAACATGAAAGATCTTGTGTCCATACTGTCTGCAATGAAATACAAGTCCAAGTAAATTTACTGCTTTCTTGTTTTATTTGCATTTTCCATACCGTCCCAACTTTTTCCCGAGTTGGGTTTGTAATACCAACGAAAACAATAGGGTTCCTACTTCGTAGGACCCCTAAAAAAGTGAATGTCCGGGGAAGGGAAAGAATGGTGAATTCCAAGAGCGGCATGACAAGAATAACAATTCACAAAAAAGTACAGTGAAAAAGTGTTACTTAATAATTGCGATAACCACAGTGCAGATAGTGACAGGCTATAAACGCACAATATTTGCACAGACACACACACACACACAACTGAGGATTGGTAGCCCAAGTGTTGCCAAAGAAAAAAAAGTTACAAAACTGAACAAAGCTAGCTATAACCAAAAAGTAGAGGAAGACTACCTACCTAGAGACATTCAAATCAATAGCCTACCTAACTACTCTAGCTAATAAACATAAATACAGAGGGTGGCAACCACTCCTAGTCTAGTGTGTCTATACAGTAAAACCCATTAATCCTATGTGCGAGTTTACTGTGACCTGTACAAATGCCTCAGCGTGGCGGACAAATGAGACGGTAACAAACAGGTTAAAACAAGGGAAGTGGGTACACTACTCACAATACTCAACCAGGCATTAACACGTAGTACAAATACAGACAACCAACGATTTACACAGTATGGGAAAATAGCGGAGAGAATAATGGCAACAGCAGCAAAATACGGGATGGCCCAGCAGCTAATTTAAATCGGGCGTTGTCTTTGGATTGGTAGAACCAGGGGCCAGCAGGATGATTATGAAGGGTGGAAGAATGGCGAATGGCAGCGGTTTCTGGAAAGAGGGGGGAAAACAGCAAGAGAGAGGGAGAGAGTGAGGCCCTGTCCACACGTATACAGATTTTTTTTTTAAACATAGTTTTTCCCCTTCCGTTTAAAAAAAAAATCCCATCCACACGACCGGCGTTCTAAAAAATAGAACGTCCACACTAGAACGCTAAAACTATTTGAAATGCTCACGTAAGTATGCCAGGCCAGTAGGCGGCGAAGAAACTGTACGCCAAACACCACAGTAGAACATTACGAGCATGCATATTTTTTGCTTCTTTCTCTTTACAGCAAAATATGAAGATGGCAAAATCAAAGCGGTAGTCTGCCATTTTTCTTGTTATTGTTTCTGCCGCATGCGCAATACACCAATTGCTTTCAATACTTTCAACAACAAAAAAAGGCAGTATACAACAAGGCTTTGGTAGGAAGCGAAACAAAGAAAAAGAGACAAAAAGGAAAGGGAAGAAAAACAAGTAGTAAAGGGGCCCTAGTGTCCCTTACCTAAAATACCTGGCCAGGTGAGTGGGTGGTCTGAGCTGCTATTGGTTGTTTATTATTTTATGTTCATTCAAATGTACATAAAATGTAACTTTACTAAATTACATAGCTATTTTCACAGCTAATGCTAGCTACCGGACCATGTCAAGAAAGACAACATAAGACAAAGTTGCTCACAGTATCCAGCTCTCATATCAGGTAACGTTGCGTTAGCTAGCTAGCAAATGTAATTAAAACAATCTAATGTCGGCTAGCAATTAGAAAAAAAACGCTAGCTAACGCTACCGACCGGTACCGACCTCGCAAACCGTCTCTCGAATGCAATGCTACCTTGTTGCAACGTTGCAGTGTAGCTAACTTAAGGCCAGTTCAGATCAATGATTCGCAACGAGACTGGATGCAACTTGCAAAATTCCAAGACGTCTGATTGCAAACGTTCTAAAACTGTACTTGGCGATTTGACAAGGACGGTCTTTTAAAACCTCAGGGCAGGCAACGGCTCTGCTACTAGCCAGTTCACACCGCTGCAATTTTCTCTGCAACATTCTAAAACCGTTTCGCCTCGTTGCGAATCATTGATCTGAACTGGCCTTAACGTTACCGTTATTTACATTGCCATCGAGTTCATCAATATATTATAATGATCGGAATGAAGCCGGGGTATGTGGAGCAGAGCCGGGTCTGATTTCTGAAGACGTCATGCAGTATGGATTAGCATTGTTATTATTTTATTACGCTTCCTCATATGTTCCTTCAGCCTTTATGCCCTTTTTGATGAAATCTCCTTTGTTTTTGTTTTATTCTTCTTGTTCTGATTGCTAATTTAACACCCAGCTCAGCTTTATTCTCGAACAGTTTAGCTAGCAAAACCAGAAACACCAGGGGTAACATTTTGCAAGGCAGTTGTTTCAAAAATACCACACAACAATCATTCACGAAAAAGACTGCTTATTGTGCACGAGATACATAATTGCACGAGCCACAGCGAATCCCGCAAATTCTTCTCTGCAGTGTAAAGATGTTCATACCAGGCAAAAGGTGGATAAAGAACGTTTGCAGAAATTGATCATCACTAATTCTACCCCAGGTTTGCTACGCCATTTTAACCTGGCTCGGCAGTGTAAAGACATCTTGAGTTAGCCTAATGTTAGACAACGAATGAGTATGTACATGACGTTACTTTTATAACAACCGTTTTTTATTCAGTAAATAGTAAGGGTTATAGTTGGCGTGCCAACTGACTGACGTCACACAGGCGACACTGGTTGGATCCGGTTGGATCTATGGGAAGTGAGGTCCAAAAACACACCTGCAATTACCGCTTCTCGCCATTGGCACCGCCATAGAGAACGAAACTGAAATCTTCGAGATTGTCACTTTAATATGATTCCACTTTTCTCCATTTGTTGGCATGAATAGAGTGGCCTTGAAATACCAGGGGTGCCCGCTAGTCATTGGCTGTGCTCTATAGGAATATAGAGTGATTTATTCATGCACCAAGCTGAAGCAGTTTGAAGCTATCGCACTGTGGAAGGTTCACACCTCATGGCATGGTTAAGGATGCATGAACATTGTTACTATGCCTCCACTACATGCAAAGAGGTTGTTAGGGTTATGCTTAGCTTTGATCTTAGAATTACAGGTGGAGATCCAGAAGGGAAGTGGTAGATAAGGTAGGAATGTTGAAATTAACAGATACATGCTCATTTAGGAGTTTACAAAGGGATACTGCATTTTATATCCCCAGAGAGAACAAAAAGGAAAAAAGAAAATAAAATTGATTTTCAGTTGTACTACAAGTGATAGTTAACATCATGACTGCTTATGATATCCCTAAGGGGGGACATGTGCAAAGAAAAGAGCAAAGGACCCAACACAGACCTTGCAGTACTCAAAGGTGTACCCTGAAATAGGCAGGTGGCTTATTGTTTACTCAAACAGCGAGATCCGGCCATTCTGTTCTCGCCATTGTGTGGCTTTGCAAGGCTAAACAGATAGCTGATGAAAGAAACTCCCAGAAAGGAGTTTGCTTGATTTTGTTAACTTTACTGGTCCTTTCGTTTTGTTTTTCTTTTTGTAAAACAGAAACACATAATACAAAAGAAAATGTAAACATAATGTTCCCACGTACATGCAGTGGTGGACACAACTCCATTACTGGAGTCAAAGTATAGATACTCCTGGTCAAATATTACTCGACTACAAGTGAAAGTTGTTCAGTCAAATTTTTACTTGAGTTAAAGTACTGGAGTACTTGCTTTTAAAAATACTTAAGTATTCAAAAGTACATTTTATTTTTAATGTCAACGCACTGTTGTATTGTTTCTACGATGCATTTACAGACGCTCATTTGCAGATGTATTTTTACTGTTATTAAATAGCAACACATGATAGATGGGTTAAATTGGCATTTGTTTGTGTTAGTGTTAATCAGTTTAACCTACAGGGTCCAAGTTGAACTATGAGGTTGTTCCCTGCACTTGGAACGGTACTTCTCCCTAGGGTTTTCGACACACTTGTGGTTATGGTTATACACTTTGTTGTACGTCACTCTGGATAAGAGCGTCTGCCAAATGCCTGTAATGTAATGTAATGGGAGGTGGGTGGAAAAAGGTACAAACCAATGAATATCTCAGCTCAAAATAGTTGTAACTTTAATGTATTGTGTACATAATTGTAATTAAGGAAAACAATGTTTTAAAAAGAATGTATACTATTGATGCAAGCTTTTACATAATATATTTTAAGTTTGAGTGTCATTAATGCTGATAATTTTTTTTACCCACGAAAATAATCGGTCATCCTCCTCTTGTCCTCACTTTTTCTTCCTTTATCCATCTTTCTTAAACTGGTGAGGCGCAAAACTTTCCTTTAATTAATTTTCAGTGATTAACAAGCATGCAAACATCTGACTAATCAAATGGAAAGGGACACAGCGGAGGACGGAGTGTAGCACAGTGGGTAAGGAACTGGGCTTGTAACCGAAAGGTCGCAGGTTCGATTCCTGGGTAGGACACTGCCGTTGTACCCTTGAGCAAGGTACTCAACCGAAATTGCTTCAGTATATATCCAGATACAATGTAAAAAAAAAAAAAAAATGCCATGTTGTGTAAGTCGCTCTGGATAAGAGCGTCTGCTAAATGCCTGTAATGTAATGTAAAAGCTTCTTCGCATTGTGTTAGGGAGATTAAATGATAAATGCGATTTAGAAAAATCCGTTTTAATCTCTAAGCAGTGGCGGAATCTTCCCCTGATTTTCCTTCGGTATCAGTACAATTAATCCACAAATAGGCTACTCAATACTATTATATATAGCCAGCTCTCCCCAAATAGGCAGTTTTAGCGAGTAGCCTAGGCCGTGTAGCCTACATTTATTTTCATTTGCAGTACGAAATTGTGCACAATTTTAATCAACATTATTTGCGGATACACTTCTTTCTCCGCACTCGTATTCATGGCAAATATCTGCAATGCGTAGGCTAGATTGTAAACACAATTGAAGTGCAGGTTTTGTTTTTGCTGGTTATTCTGAGAGCTAACATAGTAGATAACAGACTGGTGTATCTTGTTTGTTAAGTGTAGACTACTTGGTGATTAAAACGGATTTTTAACGGATAAATTTAATTTATGATTTAATCCCCCTAACATGGTATGAAGACGCTGTGTGTTAGGCTACTTGTCATTTGATTAATCTGCACCAATTTTCAGCTCACCAGTCGCCGCTGAATAAAACGTTACGTATGTGGGAAATATTCAATCCTAGCTTAGCTGCTGACCAGCAACCTGCTGATTTTGCTTAAGCAATCAAAGTTGCCATTAATAATAGCCGGCGTTCGTGGGGGCTGTTTATTCACCTCTCTTTAAAATGTTGCATAGATAATGAAATGTTAATGAAACTACCTACCGCGCCTGCTTCCAATCAGTCAAGACAATCAACGATATTTTTCTTTCTGTGCTGTCTATATAAACGACTGTTCCTCCTGAGTTTTTTTTCTTCGGACTTTTGATTGGTTGAGCGAGTAACTGGCTAGAGGGAACACGGACTGGAGCCTAAATGGACTGGATTGTCATAGTTATTTGTATAACTGCCGGTCAAAATTATTTATTTATTTACCAAAGGTGGGTGGACGCCGTCCACCCCCAATTTAACCCCTGATGATAGATAGTATTGCCTGAAATGTGAAACAGTTGGATGACCCTTCGCTCAAATTCCATAAAATTTCATCTGACCAATCCTAGCATATAAACTGCAACCACTACAAGCTCAGACAACTTCATAATTAGCAAACGGGCTACCGTTAGCTAACGTTCACATACCTCAACATGCTTTTTCAGGTTGGACGGCGAGTTTTTGAATGCAGCGATGTAGTTCGTGCGTGGTAAACAGAGCAAACATTTAAAACAATATGAATCTTTTTGAATTTCACAAATCTCAAACATGGACTTGAGATATGGCCATGGGTGCTCTGGTGGCAAAGAATCATCCTTATCTTCTGCCATCGCCATAATTACCGCCGCCAAGTTCAAATTGAACTGTTCAACCACTGGTGCAACAAGCAAGCACTTTGAACTTGACCAGCAGGAGTAGGCTACTGTGATTGTTTTTTCTCCTGTGAGGAACACAGTGTGTGGCCAATCGCATTTTAGAAAATAAAAAAATATTCAACTGTTGACTTCAAAGCTATGCTTCAAAGTAACAAGTAACGACAACCTTCATAGAAATGTAGTGGAGTCAAAAGTATGATATTTATCTTTCAAATGTAGTGGAGTAAAAGTCATAAGTTTCCAAAAAAAATAAATACTCAAGTAAAGTACAGATACTCAAAAAATGTACTTAAGTACTGTACTCAAGTAAATGTACTTTGTTACTGTCCACCCCTGCGTACATGAGCATACATAAGCATTCAGCTGGAACATACTCAGATAGCTCCATCTAGCTACACAGTTACACCACATTTTTCTTACTTTTTAATCTTACTGTAGTAATAAACATACATTTGGCTAGTATATGAAGGCAACAGAAAATATTTCGGTAGTCTAAGTATAATAGGAAATTTTGAATTGAAACATAAGAATTCAATGTTCTTAACCTTCCACAAGTTACGCCACACATAAGCTAGCTAGCTAAGTAGCAACGAGTAGGAGTGTAGCTTGCATTTTACACTGTGATAGCAATAAGTAAGATAACATGTTATTCCTAAAACATTTAATAATGAAAAAGAAGTACCTTAATTACAGACATACAGTTGAGGCCAAAAGTTTACATACACCTAGGCTGAAGATATTCACAACTCCACAAATTTCACCATACATTTCTTTTGGCAAGTCAATTGGGGCATCTACTTTGTTGACATCAGAGGTAATTTTGAAACAATCGATTAGAGACAGATTTATTTCAGTTTTAATTCACTATATCAGAATTCCACTGGGTCAAAAGTTTACATACACCAAGTTGACCGTCTCTTTAAACAGTCTGGAATATTCCAGAAATTTATGTAATGACTTTTTAGAAGCATCAGATTGGCCAATTGTCATAATTAGGTGTTAATTGGGAATTGACATCTATGGCTGTATTTAAGGGCCTACCTATAGACGCTTTCATCGGACGCACATGCGTTGCCAAGGTTATGTGCTTGGCCCTAAGTTAACCTCCGGTCTGTGTTTGTTTATTATTGGGTTTGTGTTTACTGGCTAATATGGCACAGATTACAAATGGAGTGAAAGTTAAAACTGATGAGCAGACTGATGTTGGGCTCAGGTTGTTGTGCTGTGGGGTGCAACCTGGAACAAATGCCATTTTGAAAATTTGTAAAAATACATTATTTAACTTTGTAACCCCACTAGGGAATTTTGAAATGAATTGCTTGAATCTCTGCTATATTATTATAGGTGGTGCTTGCCCATTGTTATTTCGTATTTTTGAGAAATAACTGGACATCGTTACCTGTTAAAATGTAAGTCCTGTAAAAATACACATAAACTGTTCAAATAAATAAACCAAATTCATACATACACATTTAGTAATACTAATACAGCCTTATTTACTATATCAACTTTAAGACAAGCAACACGCTCGTAATTGTCTCATCGTGACCCATTAAAGCCAATGGCGCAGACGTTGATTCATACTTTCAAACTGCTTTCCCAACGGCTATTTTGCGTCCTGCGACTTGAGTTACAACAGTGAATGTGTACGGATTCCTAGACGTGCTGATAGCGACCACCCTTTCTCATATTAACCTCAAATACGCAAGACAGGATACTTGTACAGTATGCTAGCAAATTTATGTTAAGTTCCATTCATTTATATAGGGTTGTGGATACACGTCCCCTTAGCAACCAAAAGCTAGCGCTGGACCACCTCTGACTTATTTGCCGGCACAGAAAAAAAATCGTGAAAGTGTTGAAAAAATAACCACGGGAGGATAACAAGGACATTTTTTCCTACTTATCGGTAACAACCTGTACCTAGTTATTTCACCTATTTCATATATAGTTGCAAATCAGTTTACATTTTCCTGTCTGTCGAACAAAGGTGGTCGAATAGGTGCTCTCACTGTAGCACTGACTTTGTTTCAGGTAACAAACTCATAAGCGATAGCTAATAGCTAGCTGACCAGTAACAAGCCTTCAATAGTTATGAACAATTAGCTAACTAAATTTATTGTAGCTAGCTAGCTAGCTAAACGTAGCTAACAGTGTATAAATTATACACAGAAACGTTAGATCAATGCTAGTAGTTGATACACTATAGCTACGTTTTGAACGAACGTTATGATACCTGTTTCCAATGACTTGACAATGTTACATTACCTGATCTTTTTTGTTGTGGTAACCTAGCAAGATGACCCAAACTATTAGAGCCACAATGTTTTTCCATCAATGCATGCTATACAAATAAATACCTATAGTAATTGCATTGGCTACACATGCTGCCCAGCACTAGCCCCATTTTGTGTCATGTAATCATCGTTTTTAAGCAATGTAATAGAAAGAGTGCACTTTTTACACAAGAATGTGCATGTAACCAGAATAGTTATGGATTATGCAAGGAATGTATGGTGCTCCGCAAGGTGCAATACTGTCAACAGTTATCTGTTTCTGTCGCTTGTTTTTCTGGTAGTGTAACGTTATCGCATTTGAGTTTGGCCAAGTAACGGTTCTTTTCTTCAACTGGTAAGCCCAAATAATACTGGTTAGACATAGTTTTAACTAGCTAGCTAACGTAATTTACTTGTTATTTATTTTGCTTGTTATCAGAAATAGTCTAGAGGGACTCCGTTGTTATTTATTGTTTGCGGAAGTCTGCCGGAAGTTAAGTTAGGGCCAGAACAACGCACATGCACAGTAACATTTGTTTATGTTGTTACTGTTGAAAGCGTCTATAGAGCCACTGCCTTTTTGCCCTTGATACCATGGGAAAATCCGAGCAACTCAGCCAAGACCTCAGAAAAAAAATTGTGGACCTCCACAAGATCGGTTCCACCTTAGGACCAATTTCCAAACAACTGAAGGTACCACGAGCATCTCTACAAACAATTGCAAATATACAAATATAAAAATCTTGGGACACTGCATTGTTAAGGAAGGAAGCACAAATTAACTCCCAAGGCTGAACAAACTTTGGTTTGAAATGTTCAGCTGAACCCCAAGACAACAACAAAGAAACTGGTGAAGGTGTTGGAGGCATCAGTACCAACATATCTACATTCACCATTAAGAGAATCCTACATTGCCATGGCCTGAAAGGCTATTGAGCAAGGAAGAAGCCAGCATAAAAAAGCCAGAATTAAGTTTGCAGGTGATCACCAGGACCTAGACCTAGCCAGGAGTGTTCTCTGGTCAGATGAAACGAAAATTGAACTGTTCGGCCATAATGATCAGCCTATGTATGGAGGAAAAAGGGTGAGGCTTTTAATCCGAAGAACACCATCCCATCTGTGAAGCATGGGGGTGGTAGCATCATGTTGTGGGGGTGTTTTGCTGGACAAGGGACTGGTGCACTTCAGAAAATAGATGGCTTCATGAGGATGGAGGATTATCTAGAAATCCTGAAGCAACACCTCAAGACAACAAAGTGAAAGTATTGGAGTGGCCATCACAAAGCCCTGACCCGAATCCCATAGAAAATTTGTGAACTGAACTGAAAATGCGTGTCCGAGCAAGGAGGCCCACAAACCTGACTGAGTTAAACCAGTTCTGTTCGGAGGAATGGGCATAAATTCCAGCAAAGTATAGTGAGAAGCTTTTGGAAGGCTACCCCAAGTGTTTGATTCAAGTTAAGCAATTAAAATGCAATACCAAATGCTAAAAAAGTGTATGTAAACTTTTATGCTTTATAATGGACAAAAATAATTTTATTCATTTTGGAGTGATTTTGAATATGTTCAAAAAAGAGCAAATTTTTGATTTTCTGCCTAGACAATTGCATTTATGGTACTTTCTTCTTAAATTATGAATATAAGCTAATCTATTGTAAAAGTATTGTAAATGGTACAAATCTCTTGCTTCATTTAAGCAATTTCTCAAGTTTCTGTGATGCTCACATCTGGAGTTATAAAGCTTTAAATAGGGTACCCCCTAAATGGGCAAGGATTGGCCAGATTTGGAATGTGCACAAAGGGGTTAATTATATTAACAATTGGTTTGTAAAGAACAGACAATAGCTCCTTCAGTAGCTTTGTGGGTATGGGGTCAAGAGTACAGGTATTTGCTTTGGAAGAAGAAAGTAGTTTGACGTCCTCTGTCAGAAGTAAGGGAGGAAAGGAGTCAAGTTGTCCATGTGTCTAGTGGCTAATCATGCCCTGTACTTCGGCAGGGAATACAGGGATTAAGTATCACATCAAATTTGATGATACCCAAATTCCAAAAATCTGCAAAACATCAGAAGACAGAATAACAGTAATTAAAGCCACCAAAAAAGAATAGAATTCAGGCAGCTTTCCAGCTTGGACACTTTTTAAAAACGGATTGATAGAATGTATCATACATGTTGCAAGCCAGTAAACCAAGTCTCAAATTAATTAACAATAGTGGCACAATTTATGCATAAAAACTAAAATTTAACTTAACATAGCACCCATGATTTTTCCACATAGATACTTTGTTATATAACTTTAAATGAGAAGTGTCCATATAATTACGTTTTATCTGGTGAAAAACACCTTTTCAACGTACAAAAATGTCAAGTTACTCACACATACATATAGCACTGTCTATGAGTAATTAAATCAAATTGGCAAAATCAAGGCCTGCCATTATAAGTATTGCTATCAAAATTATGCCAATTTAGAAGAAATAATATTGGCTATCTTACCTCACACAAATTAAACAGGCTGCATTGCAAAGCAGTGCTACCGTTTCAAGTAACCTGGCCCTGTGTTTTTTAATCTTTTCTGAAGACAGTGTGGTCATTCACATGAATGGAATGGAGGAATGGAGTTGGCAATGTAGTCTGGGGCAAGATTGTGAAGGGCTTTGTAGATGAAGAGGAGGACCTTGAAATCAGTACTGGCTTTAATGGGGAGCCAGTGAAGGGTGTACAGAACCGGGGTTGTGTGCTCTTTACTGTGCAGGTGAGGACTCTGGATTAATTGTGAGAGGAAGTTG
Source organism: Anguilla anguilla (assembly GCF_013347855.1). NCBI lineage: Eukaryota > Metazoa > Chordata > Actinopteri > Anguilliformes > Anguillidae > Anguilla > Anguilla anguilla. Next base: position 25,212,404 of record NC_049205.1, on the reverse strand, counting down.
GAAGGAATACCAATGAGAAGTGATTTGCAGTAGTCGAGGCGTGATGTCATGGTGTGAACTAAATTTTCAGTATCAGGGAGGAATAGGAATGATCTAAGAAGGGCGATATTACAAAGATGGAAAAATGGCACTTAATTGATATGGGGCTGGTACATGTGAGTGTACTGAAGATAACACCTAGATTTTATAGTTTATGGAGATTGTGTCAACATTCTTCAGAATGGTTTTAGTCCCAAGCTCAATATTCAGTTCAGTTTTAAAACTGCTACATTCAGGTAGCAGTTCAGGCTGATGGCTTCCCAGCAGGCAGTGAGGCAGTAGAGACCTCAGCAGAGCTACTGCGCTTGGCCCTGTTGTTTATTTGGCTGTTGTCTGCATAGAAATGATATGCATAGAAATTATTGTCTGCATAGAAATTATTTCCAAAACTACAAATACTATGACAGAGGGGGAGTATGAATATGCAAAATAACAGAGCCCTATGGAACATCCTGAGTGACAGGTGTAGGGCTGGACTTAGAGGCTTGACCTAACAAACTTAAGTGTGTTGGTATGACTTAGACCACTGGAAATCAGGGAGAAGGGTGGATATGTAGAACTACTAAAGCAAGCAGTGTACCCAGTGTCTCCAAATCTATCCAAAATGTCTAAATTATGCATTGCTGTAAATCACAACATAATCACATATTTCACTACAAATCAACTGTTTTGACTCAAGAAACTTGCTGTTGCATCATGTTCAAGTGGGAATGACAAGCTTTCCGTCAGTACAGTGGTCGAAAATATGTAGGGGTCCTGAAACATATCCAAAAATGAATAAAATGCTTTTTGACCATTATAAAGGATATAAATGAGCCCTTTATGAAGGTTTAAGATGAGACATTGATATCATATTATAAAATAATGCAAAAACATTGTCACAATAATTAACTCTCATATGTATTTCTGTACTCTACAGTGCAGGGGACATGCCGCTACTTCTCATAGTGGGGCACCAACATGTAGAAGATATACATCTATATCCTCACAGGTGGCGCCAGCATGTAATAATCGTTCTCATAATTTTAAATATACAATTGGCAATTTAAATGAATAATTAAATTTATTATTATTATTATTATTATTATTATTATTATTATTATTAAAATTACACATTAATTGTGCATCTTAACCAAATCATAATATCATATTCAGCTAATACCAAACGAATATATATGATTCAGCTAAGAGGTGAAGTTATTCTACTAAGTTCTTTTGATTAGCAGCGCTGACTCAGTTCAACAGAAGTAATATCAATACAGACAACCATGTAAATGTAATAAAGTTTATTAAACACAAAGTACCTAAAAGGGCAAAGCACAATTCACTACAATGATTTAATAAACGAAGTGAGTGCACGTGTGTGGGTGTTGAGTATGAATGGAGGGTTTTTTGAAACTAGACAAAGCTAGTGAAAAACAATGGCACATGGAGCGTGCCAAACAGATGAAGAATAATGGATAAATGGCTACCGGTGTGCGTTTGTATAGATCAACATGCCATATTATGACCAGTTAGTAATTAAATAGATCACATGCAAGATCTGTTCTGTGCGTGATATATATTAACATTGATGCAGCGCGGTGGATGGCTTAAGAGCCGACCACAAGAGAATGGTAACAAGGAGCATTCATCATTAAAACACGATAACCGTAAGCATCGTCATGTACTAGTAGTCATAAATGTGGCTACATTCGGTCCGTCGCTAATTATACTATGCCCAGAGTTACAGCCTTACTTGAGTCCTTTGGTTCTGTTGTTGGAAATGATTCCTGGTTTCCAGGGCAAAGTCTGTGGGAGTTGTGGAGGAAAAGGGGAAGCCAGCCACCCTTTTCTGGTTCCAAAAACGCATTGCCTGTTCCTTGTCACAGGTTGCTTTCCTCATGGGACTAGCTCTGCAGGATGTGTCGGTCATGTGTGGATCTCTTGGTTGTTCGACCACCACTAATCATAGGAGTGCTTCGGAGCACCTTGTTCCTCCCGCAGCCGGCAGCCAAGGGTATACGTGCCTTGCTCTGATGCAGGCCTTGCAAACTCTTTCTGGCATGTGGACTCACACGAGAAGGAGACGGGAGAAGGGTGGCGAGTCCAGGGAGAGGAAAAAGGAACAGAGAGTGTGAAACAATGGCAACCTCCGTTTTATTGAAGGTTGCGCGTTTCAAATTTACAATAAACCAATACTGTAACAGGACAGCTGTGTTAGGAGGCGTGGTTAAATGAGTCGCTCTGAGGTGGACATATGGGCTTTGTAGTTCTGTGACTTTTGTAGTCCATTGTATCTACAACAGTATGTAATGTTTTCTTGTATTGTAAGCATCAAATAACCTTTCTTTGCTTGTTAGCTACCTACCAATGTTAACAAGCAAAGCTAGCCTTACAATCAAGGTTATTTGATGCTTACAATCCTACTCAAGTTAGCTAGCAATGCATTTATTACTTTCTAGCCAGCTTGCCAGGTTAAAATTAACTGTGGCAATTCCTTATGACAATGAATTATTTTCCACCACGCAAGTAATTCAGTTCATGTAAACCTAATGTTCATACACACTCCTCTCTTGAGCGTCTAGCAGCGATTATGCCTAACTATCGAGATTCTAAGTAACTGGAGATAAAACTTTTTTTTAAATACTCCACATAGATCATAAACCGTTGAATATAAAAACGACTCATTGAAATCGGTTGAGAAATGTAAATGTTATAGTGCTTTTTATCCAGAAAAACCGCAGCTCCCCCGTATACTTCTACTTGTTTTCAGGCCAGTCTTGCCTGGACCAATATGGCAGCCACGCTGACGTTTCGCAGCAAGGGGCCAAAGCGGCCAATGCGGTGTCTATGTATATATGTCTATGATCCCACCAACACGACCAGATGTGTGAGGAAAAGCAGCATGAACAAAACCAGATGGAGTTACATCATTTAGCAACAAAAATGTGTTTAGTTCTGCCATGTGTCAGTTAAGCACAGCAGGTCAGGATTACTATCTGTGATGAATTCTGATAGCACAAGCACTTCATCATTCAGAGACTTCCTATTAAACAACGAGGTATTTGCTGTTGACAGAACACTCAGCTCAATTCAGTTTTATTTGTATTGCGCCTTTTACAGAGAACTGTCGCGAAGACGCTTTACAGATTAGCAAGGTAAGAAGACAGAGCAAACCAAGCAAACACCAGGACTGAACCCCCGAATAGCAAGCATTTGAGTAAAAACTCCCAGTGGGGAGAAAACCCTCAGATCAAGTCATCTAGGAAGTGAGGAACAAGAAATTCTAATTGAGAATACTTTAATTTCATGCTGGAGTTCCGTCCAATGGGACTGGTGAAATACTGGTCGCCTAAAAGACCAATGGAGCTGAGGAGGCTTACTAGCTAGGGAAAGTCCACAAGAAACAGCATGTTAATTTGTTATGTTATGAACAGTTGGCTGCTCAGCTGTTTCTTGGCTAATGATTCCAGGTGTGGCATTTGTATTTGGAATCTGTTGCTATTGTTTCTGAACATGAGGGCCAATGAAGCATCAATGCCAGTAAAGCAGGCCACCATGAGGCTGAAAAATCTGAATAAATCAATTGGAGACATACCTTAAACACTGGGCATGTCAAAATCAATGGTTTAATACATTAAGAAGCAAGACTGCCCTGGTGAACTCAGTAATAGCAAACAACCTGGCAGACCACAGAAGACAACTGTAGTTTATGACTACAGTACTTTAAATTGTGAAGATAAACTTTCTACCTAGCTAGCCAGCTAAGCAGTAATATGAATTGTTTGGTTACCCAAAAACAGCAAACCAAAGTGAGGTAGAAAAATTGCTATAAAGTTGTTTGAACATGCTCCTCTGGCTGAAATGGAAGCACATAAGCACATCATATCATATTCATGTTTTTCAAAATAATATTCAAGAAATTTATTTATTTACTTATTGTGTCTTACAGTTGGGAACTGGGGAAAATGAACAGATGTAAGTTATGGGGTTGTAAGGATTTAGATATGGTCACAGGGAGGAAAACAAGTTTATTTGATTTCAATAACCTGTAATGTGGATGTAATGTGTGCAAATACGGGTTTGCAATAGTGAGTGGCAAGACTTGTACCCTGGAGAGCAAGACCATCTACTGCTCATCTAAATGTTCTGTGACATTAAGACCTTCTATCCGAGCAGGTAAAGGTTCTACTTACCTGAAAATCTTGCAAATAATGTTTTTGCGCCATGAATAGGCGACTTTAACCTGGGGAATGTGTTTTTCCGGGTACCAAAACTAGCATTTATCCCACGGAGCCCTAAATAAGGTTACTCCATCTGGGTAGTGAAACTAGTGAAGTGTAGTCAAATCTAAATATCCTGGACTATGACCCAATTGCTATTCATATGAAATAATACTAGGATCCATCTGGACACTGAAACTAACATCTCTCCCGGAGCAGCTGCGCTTCTGGTCAGTGAAACGATCACTATGCCCAGTGAGTAACCTGTGTAATAGTGTTACCCCTAAACTGTATATAACGCCAGCCAATACATCGACTGGTAATCGCAGAGATGCACACCCAGGTCAGCATATATGCAAACCACATGCTTTAGATGCACTTTAAAGGAAAATTGTTTATAATGGCACAATGACAGTTGGCACAGTTGGCAATAACCAAGGATAGGTAGTTCAATGATGCTGAAAGGTAAACATGTTATTTACAAAGAAAGACAAATAAAGGCCGCCATTGTAAATAAGAATTTGTTCTTAAAAACTTGCCTGGTGAAATAAAGGTGAAATAAATAAAAATAAAAAAGACTGCTATTATATAAGTAGAGAAAAGACAAAGAAAAGGAACACAAACAGATTATTCATGTATGCCCAAAATGCTCGTACGAGGACTGTGGTACCGGGAGAACTGTTAAGCAGATTCTCCATGAATGTTTCTTTGGACTTCCCTTAACCCTCTGGGGTCGAGAGCTCCGCCGGCGGATGAATAACTTCGCGAGGTTTTATCATACAGACACAACAAAGACATTGACATAAACCTTAGAATCGTGGCATTCCAATGTGTCCATTGACAAAATAATATGAATTGTTTTGAGCTATTTAAAATTAGATCAAACAGACCATTGCCATGTGTTAAGTCTTTCTCATTAATATGTGATTTTCGCTCGTCAGTAAGTACGCCCAGACCACATTCACAAGATACTGATATGCTAATTGCTATCGATGGCAGGGGAGGGGCGATGCGTTTGATGTGCGAGAGCGCCTACTGTAAACAAGGATAAAATGTCATACAGAAGCATAGCCCACGTCTTCTCGGGCAATCCTTACATTTCATTTCGGAAAATGGCACGAATGACTGGACTGGACGTTCTTCATGCTTTGTGGGAGAGCGACCATGAAGACGCGAACTCATCAGGTCCGGACACTGAAGCTGACACTGATGAAGAACGGTGTCATTTCGAACTGCGAACTGATCCAGCTGAGGATCAACTTCATGAGTAAGTGTATTTCTTACGATAATATTGGTAGTGTGTACTGTATTGCAACTTATCTGTGTGTTTGTAGGAATATCCAGTAATATGCGCGTTTGTAAATTCCCACACTACGAACGATTCAATACTGCATCTCAAAAAATTGCACTGTAACTGTATTTTATTTGATCACTGTACGTAAATAACCTATGCGTGGCGTGTATTGGCGTGGCTAGGATTCTAAAACTGGGTGTCCTCGCACAATCGATATTAGCATATTGCATGTAAGTTCGGGAAATAAACTAACCACTTAGCTAAAAAGACCTACTTCAGATTGAGGCATTGTTAGTTATTTATGAGTTGCGTGAGTTTAGCTAATGTTGTTTCGTTGATAGCTTTTATTATTTGTAAATATGTGTACTGTATTGCAATTTATGTGTGTGTTTGTAGGAATATCGAGTAATATGCGCGTTTGTAAATTTCCACACTAACCGTTGCATCTCAAAATTATAGGCTACCTCTCTGCATCTGGTTGTGTTTGTTCGGTTATTTGTTTGTATAAGATATAACTGCCACATTTTCTAAGTTTTGTTTTCATTAGTTAGTGGTTTGTCCCTTATAAATCACATTGTTGTTGATGGAAATGTGCTAAATAAAGTTTGATTTGATGTCACATTTCCTAACAAGGTGGCTTCAATTGGTTGCAAGACATGCATACTCTGCAGGACGGACTTCGGGAAAAAACAGAACACTCCGTGGAAGTGCAAGGAATGTGATGTCCCCCTGTGCTTACAGCCAGACAGGAACTGTTTTGCAAAATGGCACTTGCAACTTTGAAAGATTATACACAAAATATATAAAATAATGGTGTATATTGTGTAGATGCTCTTTTTAATGCTCTTTTTACATTAAGCACTTTTTATATTCATTGGCTTTTGTGTTTGTTGTTTTGTAAGGCACTTGTGGCAACCATTCTGGAGTCAAATTGTGTGCGTGAAGCAGAAATAATGGTTTATATTGTGTAAATGCTCTTTTTATATTATGCACTTTGCCTAATAAAGTTGATTCTGATTCTGAAATAACCTGGAAGTGTGTGTGAATTGCATCTCCCATTCATATAATTTACTTCAATGAATGTACCAAAATCAAAAGATGTCTTTGTTTCTGTCTTCTAAATGGCTCACTGTGTATTGCTTTGTGAAAAGTCTTTGTCTTAGAGGTGGGGAGGCATGCGGCCAGGTGTGAATAGCCTACTTAGCTGGCAGGTCCTCCTACTCAATAAATATTCATTACAGAAAGGCCATTAGCCCTCCCATTTTCACCTGGTGTTGAAAAATAATAGTCACAACATTTACTTTTAGCAATTTATTTTATATTTCTCATTGGATTTGCAAAAATATTTTGTCATCTTTTGATACCCAAGACCTTGATGAACACATTTCAGTGACCAAAAGTCTTATTCACAATTGTTTAGTGTGTTTTATTACAACATTCCTGTGCATGTTCAAAACTACTGTTTACAGTTTGTGCGATTTTAGAGCAGTTTATAATCCACACATGATTATGACCTACTTACTGCTGCCATATTCTTGTGGCTGAGTTTGTGCTGAAAACAAAGATATGAAACACTTTGGAATCACTGTATATAAAGTTGATGAAATTTACACAAATGTCAGAGCATCGCAGAATCACCAGTGTGCCTTATTTTACCCTTAGACCCCAGAGGGTTAAATGCAATCCTGAGCAAGCCTTCCACTTCACACACTTCCCTTTGTATGCCCGAATAAGGTCTGGACAGGAACATGTCTGTAACACTCTTCCCATCACCAAGACACCCCCTACTACTTTCCTCCAGGAAGTATACTCCCCCTCCCCTGTACACAAAGGGGAACCATTAAAAATCAAAGATACTTTGTATGATGTAACGTGACCTTATGCTTTTATTTCTCATTCTCTTGTATACCTTTTCTATAACCTAAACACTTATGTAGACAATACATACCTGGGATTAACCTTCCTATACCGAATTTTATCAGCTCAGTGTGCCTGTCTGTATAACATACAGTATCTCCTGCATTTCGTATGAAATAATTTACAGTCCGCAACATTTATTATATCATTCCCAGTTATTTACATGCACATACACCGATCAGCCACAACATTAAAACCACCTGCCTAATATTGTGTAGGTCCCCCACGTGCCGCCAAAACAGCTTGGACCCGTCGAGAGTTTTTAAAATCATGTGGAAATAATTCACCCTCTAACAACATCTTAGCTTTTTATAGCCCCGTAGCATCTAATAATGTAATAAACTACCAATAGTGTACTTGATTGATCCCCGGGGGGAATTTGCACTGTTGCAACATGGAAGACAACAAAGGAACACAATCAGATACAAATTTACAGTAGATACAATATATCAGATACAAATATACAGTAGATACAAATATATACAGAAGTCCAAATACACCAGAGGACACCTTCAGAGGTGGAGTCCATGCCTCGGCAGGTCAGAGCTGTTTTGGCGGCACGAGGGGGACCTACACAATATTAGGTAGGTGGTTTTAATGTTGTGGCTGACATGTGTGATGTGTGATGTAAATGGTAAATGGACTGCATTTATATAGCGCTTTTATCCAAAGCGCTTTACAATTGATGCCTCTCATTCGCCAGAGCAGTTAGGGGTTAGGTGTCTTGCTCAAGGACACTTCGACACGCCCAGGGCGGGGTTTGAACCGGCAATCCTCCGACTGCCAGACAATCGGTCTTACCTCCTGAGCTATGTCGCCCCATTATATGGATATGATGTGTACATATAATGCTTTCATCAATCCATAATGTGGGTAATGGTCAACCAGGTTTTGACTGATCCAACAATGGGGCGACATAGCTCAGGAGGTAAGACCGATTGTCTGGCAGTCGGAGGGTTGCCGGTTCAAACCCCGCTCTGGGCGTGTCGAAGTGTCCTTGAGCAAGACACCTAACCCCTAACTGCTCTGGCGAATGAGAGGCATCAATTGTAAAGCGCTTTGGATAAAAGCGCTATATAAATGCAGTCCATTTACCATTTACCAACAGTGCCAGTGGGTGCTTTTTATGACATGAAAACAGACAATTTCCAGGTCATCTGTTTATCCTTGTTCCTGCTGGCCACAAGTGTCAGTGGGGTAGAAAAAGGTCTCGAGACTCTCCCAAGCCAATCTCCAGGTTGTGGGGCAATTGTCTTTTCAGCTGTGTTTGCAGCCTTCTGATCTTTATAGCCGCGTTTCCACCGCAGGAACTTTACCCCGGAACTAGGAACCTTTTGAGGAACTCAGTGCGTTTCGACCGCAGGAACTAGGGTCTAAATTTAGTTCCGGGGGCTTTATTTTACCCCCAAAAAAGTTCCTGCTCAGGGGGTAGTACTTTCCAAAAGTACCGGAACCTTTGGGGTGGGGCGCAAGCGCTGAAAATTTCTGATTGGTCGACTACTTGCAGTGTTATTTGTTTTATTTCAACCGCCATGTTTAAAAATCTGCAGCCGCAAACCGAGTTATTTTCATAATAACTTCAAATCAAACTTGTATGTTATGCGGCGCAGTAGCCTAGTTTTGGTTATAGCCTGCCAACGTCTTGGAATTATAACGCGTGCTCTTCTGTTCTTTTCTTGCTTTTAGTATTTGTTTTATAAAGCATTCGTGCTGGGACAGCATATTATGTACCAAAACATTTAAACGGATTAATTCGGTTGCTGAATATTTTCTTCCGGATTTTCTTTGTTAGCCCGTTGTAATTGACTCAAAACGTTTGATACAGTTATGTGAGGTATGCGGTAGTTCTGCGTAATTCGCATTGGTGATACAGTAAAAGCAAACTGGAAATCACCTTCCGTACTTTTTGTCAGGGTAAAATAAAAGGTTAATTCTAGTCATCGTCCCTTTAGCTTTTTCAGACTGCCGTAATTTTACTCTGCCATTCTTCAATTCCACAAAAAGACCAGGAAGACTATGGACTAATTTATGGTGCATGGTTCGCATCTGGAGGGCACACTTCGCTGCTCGGCTAGCAGTAACTTCGAAGGAAAGCAAGCGGTGGCTGTACCTCTGCTAATTTAAATTTTCACGTAAGTCCGAGTTTTCGTTCTATTCTTGTCATTTTGCGATTAGCCTATATGGAATTGACGATGAGAAAGTAATCAAACAGCAAATTGTTTACAACGTGTGCATGTTTTCTGCTGTTGTTGCCAGTTATATTGGAAATGTGAATGCATTCTGTCGCCTCGGATGTCAAGACATGAAAGTGAATGTTCGTATAAAAACATAATGAATGTGTTTGAGAGGATATATAAAACAGTTACAATCTGACTATTGGCCTGTTATATCCTATTTGTTGCATAACAACGGTCCAAGTTCAACTACCAACGACAGTTTTGCTTGACAACGGTAAAATATGCCCAAACGGCTGCAGAAGAATATTTCAATTCCAGGTGATTAAATCGATAAAAATCAATAAATACAAAAGTAACCATATATAGTCATTGTTGGTAACCCGTTGTATATAAGTGGAATAAACCCCTCCGGGCTGTCCTAGTTATTAGAAAGTAATGTAGGCTACTTCGGTGGTAGTATGGGGTTACAGAAGAAATCATAGGACAGATGGACCGACGACAACGTCGCTTTTTCATACGTCAGTGGGCTAATTTGCCTAATCTTCACAGGACTTTAGACCGCGGTGGAAACGCAGACAACCATGGGCTGAAGGAACCTTTTAGTTCCTTGAAAAGTAGTTCCTGGGACTAAAAGTTCCGGGTACTTTTGGTGGAAACGCGGCTTATGACTCCACTGGAGTGCAGACAAAGGGATGTTCCATGGACAGTAAAAATTAAACCTTACAGATTTTGGTGAAGTAGATATTGACCAATGGGAACAATTAATAGTTATGGGTCTGGAGGCAGGAAAAGTAAGGAGTAGCAGAAAAAGTAGATGAAGACTAAGCATGCTGCTCTTATGGTTTGGAGAAAACATGACACACTTTAATGTGCTTTTGTATACGTACATATAGCAGCTATATTCTATATTTTTCAAAGTGTAACCTAGGAAGCTTTAGAGGATATGATAACTGCACAAGGCAGACTAACAGTCTGTTCTCAAGGCTTTAAATGAAAGAAAACCTCAAATACCAACGTTGTGACTCTCCAGTACTTTGTTACCCCTGATCTACCAAATTCACAAAGTAGATCATAGGGGTGTAAGAAAATATTGATAGTGTTGAGTATTGACACTATCTTTTATGAAATTAGATTGATTTTCAAAAACACTGTATCGCAGTACACTCACAGAAGTGGCAGTGGCACTAGCATCAAGATGTACAAGAACTGAAGACAGCTTCCAATACATGGAGGCTGCCATGTTTGACTATGGGGCTTTTTGGCACCAGAGCATGTGCAATGGCTACCTAAATGCGAAGAATCATGGTAAACTGGTAAACGCAGAGCAATGATGGTGCACTCCGAGAAAGCTTGTTTGACAAACTGTAACAAACTGTTTGAAAACCAGGCACTTATTGTGACAAGGAAATTTCTAATATAATTTCTAACATTTCTGCAAGTTAAAGTAAATAAGGCTGTCGATATTTTTGTAGAAGCATTCGGTAACACTTGACTGTACATTATATTAGCTAGCTAGCTAGCCTATACATTTCTTATGGAAAAGCTAGCCGGTACACGGGGTAGCAAGACTGAAATACAGTGAGAAGTTGTGGTTAGCAAGCTAACTACATAATTGTTGTTTCACAACCTAGCTATCAAGTCTGGCTAGCTAGGCAGCAGAACAGTTATACTGTTAGCTAGCTAACTTTTCCGAACAATACAAACATTTGGTGGCACTGTACTAACATGAGTAATTATATCTAGCTAGCAGACTACCCACAGCTTCTGTGTTATGGTACTAGTAGCTAGGTATTGTTTAAAGGAGAAAGGCAAGTGACTTCCAAAATAAATAGAAACGTGGTCGGTAACTCAGTAATTTAATTGTAGTCTAACAGATGCTTTCTAAAGCTGTAAATAGCTCCCTAAGATGCACTGTTGTGAAAGGCGATTGCAGACGAGAACAGCTAGCTAATATAATTCACTTGATTTATCTAGTTGCTTTGTCTTGCCTGTGCAGTGCTTGAGAGAAACCAAAAGATCTCATCAATATTATTAATTTTTTATTCAAATGGAAACATACAATCTGCTTTATAATTTTGGTTATTCATATAAACAGTGTGTAGTAATAAAATAAGAACTTGTCACCTAATGCTCGTTGGCTTGTTTTCAAAGTACAATATGGGCAAAGACAACTTTTCGATACTACTAGTTTGCACAATAAATTAAAAGAAGACTGATTGTTAGAGCAGTTACTCAAGCCTATAAACATACAATCTGGAATACAATTAGAAATGAATCACAAAGCTAAAGCATACATATTTAGCTTTAATTTTTCACCTACATTCGTTTGTAATGTATTTGAAGAAGAATGCTGGAAGCCCTTATATTTCCTACTTATAAATGCAAATGCTGATTTCTAAAAGGAAGTTGCTCTGATCTTAATTGATTTTCTTTTATTGTCCACTTGAAGGTTAGCACTGCCTATTGCATGATCTGAAATGTTTAAATGAAATGAAATATGTTATGCTCTAGAAATCCTGCAAGCTCTTATATTTTCTGTCCTTATAAACAAATGCTTTGTAATCATGGCACAAAACAAAGAATTGTTAGGTTTATGATACAGCAGGTTGCACTCTTTTCTTTTGACAACTTGAATGGAACTTTGGCATACATAGTGTGAACCTTTATTGGTGGATCAAAAATATTTACTGTTCCTTATAGCATTTTTCTAAAATTTAATGACAAAACTGACAGAATATTGCAATTATTGCTGTATGTGTAGTACATTACATTACAGGCATTTAGCAGACGCTCTTATACAGAGCGACTTACATAGCATTTACATTTACATTGCATCCATTTATACAGCTGGGTATGTACTGAAGCAATGCAGGTGAAGTACCTTGCTCAAGGGTATGATGGCAGCGTACTAGCAGGGACTCCAACCTGCAACCTTTAGGTTACAAGACCAACTCCTTACCCATTATACTGCACTGCCGTAGTAGTGTAGTATATCGCAGTATTTTGAATTGTGGCATTGTGATGCGTATTGTATCACCAAATTCTTGCCAACACACAGCCGTAGTAGCTCAGCCAGTTATAGCAGACAACAAATAAAAACATGCAACTGAGAAGACTAAAAGTCTGTATAGTTATTGGTGAGAATGGATTTTTAAGAATGTTGCAGAGTTTGTCTCAGAGATGTGTGTTCCAGAGCATTTGAGGAGCATTTAGAAATGATTAAATACACACTCAATTTATGAAAACATATAACACCTCTACAGGGCTGATCTGTTGGTTGTATATTTTGCTTTCAGGTGTGGGACATGTATGGAGTTTTCTTTGCAAACCATCCAGATTTGAGGAGGATCCTCACTGATTATGGGTTTGAAGGGCATCCATTCAGAAAGGATTTCCCTCTGTCAGGATATGTGGAGGTAAGAGAGAAATTGTGAGAACCTGACACTCAGGCAAATTAATAGCTAGACTTAGACATCCAGTCTTTAAGTTGAGGCCAAATGTTTACATACAGCTAGGCTAAAGATATTTAAACTCAGTTCTTCACAACTCCGCACATTTCATGTTACCATACATCTCTTTTGGCTAGTCAAATAGTGCATCTACTTTGTTCACAACAGAGGTCATTTTAAAATTATTGATTAGAGACAGATTTATTTCAGCTTTAATTCACTATATCAGAATTACAGTGGGTCAAAAGTTTACATATACCAAGTTGACTGTCTGGAAGTCTAGAAGATTCCAAAAATTGATGTAATGACGTTTTAGAAGCTTCTGATTGGCCAGTTGTCGTAATTAGGAGTTAATTTTGGAGTTAATTGGCACCTATGGCTGTATTTAAGGGCCTACCTTTAGAGCCACTGCTTTTTTGCCCTTGATACCATGGGATAATCCAAGCAACGCAGCCAAGACATCAGAAAAGAAACTGTGGACATCTGCAAGTTCGGTTCCTCCTTAGGAGCAATTTCCAAACAACTGAAGGTACCACAAGCATCTGTACAAAGAATTGTAAGCAAATATAAAAATCTTGGGACCACACAGACACTGCATCATTCTGGAAGAAGGCACAAATTAACTCTCGGGGCTGAAAGGTTCAACTGAACCCCAAGACAACAACAAAGGAGCTGGTGAAAGAGTTTGAGGCATCAGGTACTAAAGTATCTACAATCCACCATTATGAGAATCCTATGTCAAAATGGCTGTTGCGCAAGGAAGGCATAAAGCCAGAATGAAGTTTGCGGATGATCACCAGGACGAAGACCTTGCCTTTTGGAGGAGTATTCTCCGGTCAGATGAAACAAAAATGGAACTGTTTGGCCATAATGATCAGTGTTATGTATGGAGGAAGAAGGGCAAGGCTCTTAACCCTTTAGCGCACATGACAAATCTGGCAAATCCTTGTCCATTTAGGGGGTACCCTATTTAAAACTTTATAACTAGATGTGAATGCCACAGAGACTTAAAAATGGCTTAAATGAAGCAAGACATTTGTACCATTTACAATACTAACTTAAATTAGTTTATATTCATAATTTTGGAAGAAATAAAGTACCACAAATGCAATTGTCTAGGCAAAAAATCAAGAATGAATTAGCTCTTTTTTAGTTTGCAATGAAATACTGAGAGATTGCATATATACAGCATGTTAAACTATACATACCCGGCATCAAAATCTTCTTGACCACAAGTTCATAAAATCTAAGGGTGGATATGTAGAACTACTAAAGATCTATGAAACAAAAACTAAGCAGTGTACCCAGCGTCTCCAAAACTGTCCAAAATGTCTAAATTATGAATTGCTGTAAATTACAACATATTCAGATATTTCGCTACAAATCAATGTTTTGACTTAAACTCACCTTTGCATCATTTTAAAGTGGGAATTACAAGCTTTCCATCAGTACAGTGGTCTAAAATATCTAGGGGTCCAGAAACATATAAATATCTCTCCAAAAATAAATAAAATGCTTTTTGTCCATTATAAAGCAAATTAATTAGCCTCTTATGAAGGTTTAAGATGAAACATTGACATCAGATTAAAAAATAAATCAAAAACATTGTCACACAATGTGGTACGGTTCCTAAATGTGCAATAATTAACTTGTATGTATTTCTAAACTCTCATATGTTTTCTTGTATGGGGATGGGACGACATGAAAACAACCACATTTGTGACGACATGAAAACAACATGTTCCAACTTTTGCGTCATCACTGTTGCATGGATCACAAAAACTACTAAACTACCAACGAACATTACAGTGTGAAATATCCTCATTATAAAATACCACTGACCTATTTAAAGACTCTCAATTTCAAAAATACCGTATATAACCGAAATATTTTGAGCAGTAATACCTAGCAACGACGAAATGTTGTGTGTTCAGTAGATAAAGACAGAGACAGTAAATCAGTTTCGTCGTTCTCTCCTTTTACTCCAGAAAACTATCAGCTAGGTCCATCAGCAAACGTATGATTTAGCCATGCTCAGAAATTCTCAAGAATAATATTTTCCAAGAAATGATGAAAGTCATCGATGAAGTTTCACCTGGTGCAGTGCCTTTTACTGCTACCACAGACTGAATGCGTAATGCAGCAATAATGAGACAGAACTTTTGTTTATGCTGAGCTATAAAACGCTATTCCAAAAGTAAAATTAGACATACATCGTTAGAAAGCTTATTCTGTCTCCTATTGTATAGATTAATTGTCGATCAAGCCAGATTGTACTACAAAGGATGACAACATCGTAATCACGCAGCTATTATGGAAGGTACCCTGGCGTCACAAATGAGTATATTTCACAAACGGGTTGTCCAAGACAATATATGACCTCTCGGTCTCGAAAGGGACATCTCTACATGTAAAACCAATGGTAAGGTTGTATATTTATTCCATATTTAGTTGTAGATACTGATCGTAGAACAAATTTTAGTGGTAAAAGAATGTTTTCATGTATGCCCAGATAGACACTATTGTCCAGTGTGTCATGCGTGGGGGGTGTAGTTACAGATGAGACTGCAGGGAGGGGTGCTTTATAAATGGATGACCAGTGCAACAATGGTGGTGCTTAGAAACTCCGTGTTCGGCATAGTTGTCCTGAATCGTCTAATAATAACACTAGAACACAGAGTTTGTTTTTTCAACTCATAATTTGGTTGCAAGATCACAGAATGTCTGAATTGAGCAATCTTGGCCGACCACTTGGGGCATTGTGTGAATGGGTTACCATGGCGTGACCAAAGTAACTCTTAGCAAGGTTCAATGTTAAATTTGCTGAAGTGAACCGATTTGCAAGAGGTTTTCAGGGCACGTCTTACTGTACATCATGATGACGTCATCAAGATATGCCTCACATCCTGACAACCCAGAAAGAACTGTATTAACCAGTCTTTGAAACGTTGCTGGAGCACTTCTGACCTCGAGCGGCATCACAGAGTTCTGCACAAAGTTGTCTGAGATTTCACATGCATGCACAGATAATAACCTTATAGTAAATCAAATTTACTGACTAACTTTGCGAAGCCTACCTTATCAGCGCAATAATCTATCCTAGGTAGTTGTCTGGCTTTGTTATGGTGTTGACTTTCGATAGTTCATGCAAAATCGGAATGAACCATTGGGCCTACTCACCAAGAGACAAGGAAAGCTTTGCGGATTTAAGCTAGGCTCAACTATACTATTCTCCGCCATGTGAGCAACTTCTTTTTGTAGGTGGGGTCTTAACTGCATTAATACGCGTGCTGCTTAATAGGAGGTGCATCGCCCACATCGATGTCATGCAGTGACCAGTAGTACAGCCTAGCACATCAGACAATAAACAACAATTGGATTCAATTAATTGAACAATGTCACCTCATTCAGAGTCTGACAAATGGGACAAATAGGCACTTTGATTACCCAGTGATTCAGAGTTTCTCAATTTTCCTTCTACCACACACTTAGCTGGTGTGATTATGTTGTACTCGTCTCACTCTGCAAACCTAAAAGGAGAGACAGCGATATTGGATGACACTGCACAGGGCAAGGTAACAGGCTTCAAACCTTTCCGCGTGGATCACAATAAGCCTTCAAAATATTTACGTGATAAATGCTGTGACTTTCTCCGGTCAGGGCTGGAAACATGATTGTTAAGATTACCAAGCTTGCGCTCGATCATATATAGTCCACTCTAATGGCCAATTGGTGGTCCAGACGTAGCATACACGGACCGGTCAAAATGACGAAATAGCGGACCTCAGCATACCTCCGCCTGGGTATGTCCGCGCGAAGCTCAATTTTTGTGACCGGCGCGTTCGTGTACCGGTGTCACACAAATCATGGCTCGGTATGAAACTGGTTCACATCGACATGCATGTGGCACCGGAAACACGCTGCGAGGCGGAATACACAAAACAGGCATGGAGTCAACGTTTGAAGAGAGAGGTCAGAAGGTATAGGCACCTCTACGATTCATCCCAACGGGATTATAAAGATTAAAGATTTACAGAATAACAACAACATTTCATGGAGAGAAATAAGCACAACGCTGGGCAAGGACGCTATGTTGTTTACAGTCTGTAACTTCCGGCAGAAAAGGAAAATGACGCGCAAAGATTGTGGGAAATGTGGGCCTTGGGTATGCATTGGTACGACTGGACTATGAAAGGGCAAACGACTGCGGACTGTCTGGCCCTGGTCCGTCCGCACAGCGAATGCGCCCTGTACTATGTAAAAGCCAATAGCTTATCGCCTAGGGTGAAACTCCTGTTTCTTGTTCGTTTATCGTACCGTGTTTATATCTTCAGTTGAGACATCTCAAGGTTAGCTTTTTCCAATTCACAAGCTTTAAAAAGTTTAAACCTGAATTTGGACACATTCAAGAATATTTTTGCTATGCAATCCTTCTACAGAATTCTAGACACTGGCAGAATTAATTTGTATGCCACATACAGTGAGCACCATAATGTCTGGGACAAAGACATATATATATATATATATATATATATATATATATATAGATTTGTAATCAAATAATTTACATGCACTTAATGTTCACATTCTCAGCTTTTATTTAAGGGCGTTTCTATACATTTTGATTTCACCGTGTATAAATTACTCTCCTTTTTAAAATTTATTAATAGCCCCCCGCCCCCCCTCCCGCCCCACTTCAGGGTGTCATAATGTTTGGGACAAATGGCGTCACGGGTGTTTCTAATTAGTCAGGTGTGTTCATTTGCTTCCTTAGTGCAGGTATACAAGAGCTATCAGTGTATAGTTTTGATTCTAGCCTGTTGATTGCCTTTGGAGCCTCTTATTGGCATTTGTCAACATGAAGACTACAGTTGTTAATAAAATAAATGTAAATACGTGAGAAAGTAAACGCTTTCAAGAATTACCATAAGCTTAAATCGCAACGTAGCCTGCATAATAATCAATCTCAAACTGTATTAATTTATTTGCTTGGTTAACAAGCGTGCCAATTTCATGAAGAATATGTAATGATCATAATAATAATAAATAATCCGTAATCAACCATTGGGAATTCCCGTGTTGTCTTGTCATTCACGTCAAAACATTTATAGGATCAGATTTAGTAAAATCAGCTAATCATGAAAAAGATAGCGTAACAGTTTAATCTTGAAGGGATATGAACACCACAACGCCATGAACACCGGAAGCTTTGAAGTACAAGTGCAATAAAGGCTTGCTTACAACTTCATTTATAAAATAGGTGCATTTTCATCAGCAAGACCACTAAATAATCTGATTTTTTTAATGCTCTGTGGATTATTTGATTTTTATTAACAAGCCCTTTTTGAAAGCACGGCGAACGAAGACATCGGAGAAGTCAAATAGGCTGAGCAATGGTTGGTTAAAAACTACCTTCCAACACTCGAGCTAACAAACCGCTGCTCGGTGCATTCACTTCTACGTCATTCAATAGGCTACGTCTTTCTGTGGTGTATTTTCAAATTTACCCCACCCCCTCCGCAAAATAAGATAGCGAAACTAAGTTTGCCTTTTCCCCAGGTTCCAGTTTTTTTTTTTTTTTCTTTCTGCAAGGACAATACAAAAACGAAAAGGCTTGTATTTTTTTAGCTGCTTATAAAATATCTAGGTAACTAGGGACACACCCCCAGTAATATAAGGATGAAATATAAATCAGAGCATGTATACTTAGCATTTTAGAGCATATTTCTGTGTATAAACAGGCCATCGTGACGCACGACAAGCCGAAAAAATAGAACAGAAGCGAAAAACTACGCTTCAGTTCGCTTGTGTCGCGCGAGCTTCGCAGCCGGTTCGCGACGCGTTCGCATCTGGTGGAGACGACGTCGCCCGCTGCCGTTGTAATAACAGCACTTCAACTATGCTTCAGTTACGCGCGTAGTGCGCTCGCGGTCGATACGCGTGCGGTGGGTGCCCGGCTTTAGAACCTGCGTAAGCAACGTATTAAATGCTCAGTATCTTTTATGAATTGAACATAAGCACACCGGCGGAAATGACCTTAAGACTAAGGTCAAGTATAAATCTAAGAACATTTCTATGAATGAGGCCCCCAGAACTACATCAAAAAATGTCTTTGTCCCAAACATTATGCCGCTCACTGTATAAGCCTGTGTACTGGCTACTCATAATGGTCCAATGTTGTGATTTAATATTAGTGCCTGTAGCAGCCAATAATGTAATAATTTTTCCGTTCTTAATGTAATAAAAGTCGATAATGTAATAACTTACCAATAATGTAATAAAATTTCTGAACCAATAACGTAATAACTTTTTGCACATAATGTAATAAGTTATTTGATTATTGACTGGTTATTACATTATTAGCTGGGTTAAAAAAATCATTAAAAATGTAATAATAGGGGCCGATAATGTAATAATATACTTGTATCACTACGTATAAGTTTTATTTATTATCAAGTGTCAGACTTCCATAACACTTAGGCCTACCCTTACTGTTGCTTCTTTCAAATAGCTGCTCAAAAACCAGACCAATCCTGACCCCTGAATCTTAGTCCTAACTCTGAGAAAACACACACACACACACACACCTACTCTCTCTCTCTCTCTCTAGGAATTAATTGTTTGTGTAACTTGATGGTTAGACTTATTTCCAGCCCTGCCTTATACTCATTTGCCATTTGAGTACCAAATTAAGTGGGAGCACACGTTTGCAAACACAGACAATTACTCTTATGTTGTATAATATGAAATCTATACCTCTTTGAAGATGCTGTGTTCTCAAATAAAAAAGACCACCACTTCTTTCCATGAAAAATATAATCTTTAATCAAGTGTATTTAAATAACTTCTTCAACCAAACTGGCACTATTATCCCTTGTGCTCAACTTTCAACCTCTTAATGCAAAATTCTGAACTGTAAAATATAGTATATACCATGACCTACAAAGATAACTTTGGTAATCTTTCAGTTTTATCATAATAATAAAGGATGGTTTACCGTCCCTTTTTAAAAGAACTAAACATTCTCTTGATACACAGTACATTTACAGTATCTATACCAATTGGTCCCAGCATCATGTTTTGTCTCAGAAAACAATATGTTTCATTTTATCAACAGAACTATTTTGTTAAATATTTTTTGCCCAAACTAATATAAAAGTAGTACTGATAATTCTTTTAACAACACGTATTTTGCACTCCAAATTAGGAAGTAACGATAAGAGTATTGATAAGTATTGGTATTGATAAGCAGGATCAATAGTGGTATTGGTATTGATAAAATCCTAACCATGCCCATCCCTAGTTGTAGAAACTAACTAACTCACTAACAGGTGCAGTTTTCTCATAACATGGCTTGCCATTGTGCCCCTTTCTCTCTTGTTTTAAGCACTTCTTTCATGGTGACTTGACTTGTGACTTGCTTGACCTGAGCAATGACTTGACTTGTCTTGCTTGACATTTACTAGTGACTCGACTTGACTTGCTTGAGTCTAAACACAGTGACATGGGACTTGCTTGAGACTTGAAGGTTAAGACTTGAGACTTGCTTGTGACTTGCACAAGTGTGACTTACTCCCACCTCTGCCTCACTGTCAGGTGAAAAGAAGCAGTTGGCGACTCTACATGTATCAGAGGCATGTGGTAGTCTACACCCTCCCCAGACCAACAGAGGATAGCGCATCGACCAGGACCGTGATACACACAGAGAATTGGTATAACAACTAAAATTGGAGAAAATGGCAAAAATAAAAAAGAATGAACTATAGATATAATTTGCTTCGGTTTTAGACTCTTTGTTGAGCTTGTCATGACTGTATTCAAATAGCCAGGGATGTCAATAGGGCAAGGATTCTGATTTGGTAATACATTTTCATGTAACCTTTCAGGAGTCAGGTTTGGTATATATACATAGAGAGAGAGTGCTGAATAGCTATAATAGTGTGGTTGAAACAGTTTGCTTGAAAAAAGTTATTTAAATACATTTAATTAAAGATGACATTTTTCATGAAATGGTGGTCTTTGTATTCGTGGACAAAGTATCTTCAAAGAGGTATAGATTTCATATTATATGACATAAGAGTAATTGTCTGTGTTTGCAAAAATATGTGCTCGCACTTCATTTGGTACTCAAATGGTTAAGGAGTAGAAGGCATGGCTGGAGATAAGTCTAACCAAGCACCATAAACAAATAAATAGTCATAATTCCTAGAGAGAGAGTAGGTGTGTGTGTGTGTGTGTGTGCGTGTGCGCGCGCGCGTGTGGTCAGGTTTTTGAGCAACTATTTGAAAGAGGAAACAAGGGTAAGTGTCATGGAAGTGTGACACTTTATAGCCAATAAAGAAAACTTAAAGCGATATAAGTAGGCTATATTATTACATTATCGGCTCCTGTTATTACATTTTTTATGATTTAAAAAAAACCCCAGCTAATAATGTAATTACCAGCCAATAATGTAATAACTTATTACATTATATGCAAAAAGTTATTACGTTATTGGTTCAGAAAATGTATTACATTATTGGTCAGTTATTTACATTATCGACTTTTATTACATTAAGAACGGAAAAATTATGTTATTGGCAGTTATTACATTAACGGTAGTTATTACATTATTGGCTGCTACAGTGCCAAAGTGACTTTACTTTTTAAAAGTGTTTACTTTTTTTCTGTTACCTTTATGCAAGTCATTCTGCATTGTTTTGCTATGTACCCACTATTATCACTGTATTCTCCAGGTGCGTTATGATGATGAGGTGAAGAGGGTGGTGGCTGAGCCTGTGGAACTGTCTCAGGAGTTCCGCAAATTTGACCTGAACAGCCCTTGGGAGGTTTTCCCGGCCCACCGCCAGCCCAAGGACAGTCCCAAGCTGGAGACCGGAAATCAGATGCAATAGATGGTGTTGACTTAATAGCCCCAATGTCTGACATTGTCCTGTTTTCCATTTCCATTAACATCATTACTAAGATAGTAATGATCACAGTTCAGTAAATGTGTAAATAAAGTTTAACATCAAAAACGGCTTCTTTTTATTTCTGATAAATAATCTGCAGGGGGGTTTTCAGTTGCATTTTTTTCTCCAATACATGGCCAAATGCAAGTGAACACCCGAGATCCAACATTATGGGCTTTAATATAGGGTTGGCCCACCATTTGCTGCTAGATGTTCGAGCATTGCTACAGGGATTTGTGTTCATTTAGCCAGAAGAGCATGAGTGAGGTCGGGCAGTTGGCTTTCCAGTTGATCCCAATGGTGTTGGATGGGGTTGAGGTCAGGGCTCTGTGCAGGTCAGTCAAGTTCTTCTGCACTGATAACAACAAAACCAGAGATAATGCAGGGAATATGCTCCACTACACTGTTGAAGCTGAGGAACAATTCTTATTCTAGCATTAGAAATAAATGTTATGTAACTGAGGAACTAGCTCTTAAAGTGCATTGATGAATGCCTGAAATCCATTCTGAATGTGTTATTTATTGAGCAAAGCTGTTAGTTACAATAGTTACTGTGCAGATTCTTTACTATTACTGACATTTCGCTCACTTGTCATGATAATGATTTTATGGAGGATATATTAACATATATTAACACTGCTGCCTCTGACTAAAAATTTGGCTTATTATATTTTAAAAGATTATATTTTATCTATAATAATTTTATCTTCATTTTTTAAGATTTACCAAATTTTAAATAATTTTATTCTGTGTGGAGGTTGTAAACTGGCAGTTAAAATTGCCGAGTTGGTCACTAGCTGACCAGTTCGAGATGCCAGCTGAAAATTGATCCATTTTTTTTTATTTTTGAAAAAAGCTTATGACTGGTCATGAGCATTCACTGTATGGTACTAATCAATGGAATGGGAGGTTTAGGGTGTGCATGTGAAAAGCAGAAAATAGTGGGGAGGGGTAATTACGCAGGCTGGGAAATAGGAAGAGAAAAATAAGTGAATTACATTTATTTTAAAAAGAAAAGCGGGAAAGAGAAAAAAGGTATTGATTGGCCATAAGGGTGAAAGACCATTTATAATTATTTTATAAATTATAATTATATTATTATAATTATAATTATTTTTCATTTTTGCTATGGGGGAGTGGTGGGTTGTGGAGAACCGTACCTGCTCACAGTGCCTACAGGTCGAGTAACTGTTACCTGCCTTAGGTTGCCCCAGAATATACTGGAGTGATCTTGCCTGTCTTTGGGTACATTCTCAGAAATAAAGGTACAATGGAGGTACATTATTGTTTAATCAATCAAATAATCAATTTTTTCAGTTAATCATCTGTTATGTACATAGATATTTAATACACCTTGGTGCAATGCAAATTGCTTCACAGTCAATTCAACAGATACATTTAGAAGATAGATACCTTAAACAAATAGGCAATGAAATAAGATCTGTAAAATAATATAAAAATATTAAATTAAGAAAATAAAATAGTAAGATATTTTAAACAGGACCAGTAAAAATTCATGTAAACACAATGCTAAAAAGATGTCGAGTTCCTTTTAAGGACTGAACAGTTCAACTGAACAGATCTAAGGACTGAACAGTTCAAAAAGCTAAAGCTAGACACTAAATGATGCCCTGCCAAAGGTCTGAGTCCTGTATCAGTTCAGGCCAAAAGTTCACATACACCTGACTAAAGAAATTAAAATTCAATTTTTCACAACTCTCCATTGTGGCCAAACAGTTCATAAAACCAGTTTAAAAAGCCAAAATAAAGTTTGCAGGTGATCACCAGCCTTTTGTATTGTTCTCTGGTCAGATGAAAAAATTGAACTGTTTGGCCATAATAATCAGTGCTATATATGATGAAAAAAGAGCTCACGCCCAACTGTGAAGCATGGGGGTGGCAGCATCAGGCTGTGGAAGTTTTCCAGTTTTACTGGAAAAGGGACCGGCGCACTTCAGAAAATAGATGGCATCTTGAGGAAGGAGGATTATCTAGAAATACTGAAGCAACACCTCAAGACATCAGCGAGAAAATTAAAACTGGGTAGGACAATGATCAATCAATCAATCAATTTTATTTGTATAGCGCTTTGAACAAAGGAGCTGTGTCACAAAGCAGCTTTACAGAGAACCGGTCCCCAAAGAGTAAGCCTTAGAGCAACAGAGGCAAGGAAAAACTCCATGTGATAACAGGAAGAAACTTTGAGTAGAACCAGACTCAGCATCTGCCACGGTTTGTTATGGAAATGGCTTACATGACCTCGTAAATTACTTACGTTTTATCTGGCTGATTAAGTAGAATTAGCCAAATAAATACGGTGCTCACCATGGGTGAGTGCATCCAAATAGCCTAAACTCAAAACAGTCAATGGAAATCTGATCAATGATCCTTAGTATACCCCCAAAGTTGTAACAAAATGGCTTAAAGAAAACAAAGTTGAAGTATTGGAATGGCCATCACAAAGCCCTGACCTGAATCCCATAGAAAGTTTGTGGACTGAACTGAAAAAGCATGTCCAAGCAAGGAGGCCCTCTGAGTTACAGGACAATTCTGTCAGGAGGAATGGGCAAACATTCTGGCAAAGTATTGTGAGAGGCCTACCCCAAGCGTTTGGAATCAACTTAAGCAATTAAACCACATATAAGCTTAACTAAATCTGTCTCTTGGTTATTATTTTGAAATGACCTCTTATGGAAATAAAGTAGATACCCTAATTTGACTTAACACCGGAAATGTATAGTAACATGAAATGTGTGGAGTTATGAGAAATTGAGTTTGCCTGTCTTTAGCCTAGGTGTATGTAAAAATTTGGCTTCAACTGTAGGAGTGAACAAAATGTTGCTGTCAGAGGATATGGGGGCCCTGATGGGCACAACTTAAAAACCCCCCGCCACTCAAATTTGTTTTTTAATGGTTAACTCTTGGAAGCATGTCTGATAGACAGATTTTTGTACAGAACTTTTCACCAGAGCACCCTTTTCATCTACTATAGAGAGAGTTTGTCCATACTCCGTTCTCCATACACTCCCGAAATCTTAGTTGGAGACTTGTAACAAGCAGCCTGATACTCCGGCCTAGTTACAAATAAATACAAAGAGCCACTGTGTAGAAAACCATGGGGTGTGAGGGCACTGCTTATCAAATCAGTATATAGATACCCTTGAAAGCAATGTATTTTTGAAAATGTGCACCCATTGTATACAACCAAACACAATGCACCATGCATCACTGTGCACCAATGCGTAGATATACACAATTGAACCATGTCCTTTAAAAAGTCTTACATCCACAAAGGATGGAAAGTCTTAAGGAAAAAAATGATCTAAAATAAAATGGGAAAAACCAAAAAAGGGAAAAATCTACAACAAAATGCAAAAATTCTTTCATCCAGCAATAAAAAGGAGAAAAAGAATAGATAAGGAAAGATCTCACCCGGCTTGAAGATTTCCCTGGTTCTTTCCTGGCCAATATCTTTGCATTAGTATGCACCTGGTGTCTCTTCCTTCCAAGAGTGGTAATTTAACTTCTCACCACTTCTAGCCCCGGACAGGAATTTAGGATGCGTGATTTTATCCTAGTTTCTTCACAAACTCTGCACCATGCCAAACACATTCAAAAAATGTGCCCTACCTTTATTACTTTACTTCCAACATCCCACTTTCTCTCAGGGACCTATTTTTCTTAAAGGGACAACTCCTATTTAACGTTTGCCTTGTGCAGCGGTAAAATGGATCTCGTAAAATGGCAGCCATAGGCTACTATTCCATGGTTCACAAGGATTCACTCACCCGTACAAAGTTTATTTGTTCTAAGGGCAAATCCACTATAATAAAACATAACATTTTTAGATGATAATGGAAAATATGTAGCACACTACATGAGCGGCAGAACCAACATTTGCTTAGGGACACTGTTGTCATCACCCTGCGCCGCTACGATCTTTTGAATATCAGTCCCACAATAACGGGGTTCGTTACTGATGTGGCAAGAAAGCGGCGTTGTTTTTGGTCGCTCATAAAATATTTTGTGAACGTAATCTCTACATGTATATATGAAATTCTCGGTAAAATATTCATTAATATTGGCATCGACCAAATGTATAGCAATACTGTTCAAAAATCTTTTATCGGGGACCGAAAATGACGTTTTGCATGAGTTGCACTGCTACCGAGATTAGCTTGTAAGCACCTCTCCGGAAAAAAAAACCATTGACGTTACACTTGGCAATCTAACGAAAATTGGTGGCTTTTTTGTATCGAATATGCAAATATAATTCATGATTTGGCATAACTATGGAATGGACAACTTGCATTTATACAAGCAGCTACCGCACGCTTGTTCCAACCGCTATCTTTGTTGTAATAAACTGTAGCGTTGTGTCAATCGCGAACGATTCTTTTGGGTGAACGAAGTGTACTGAATCACTTCCTGAAACGAACTGGTCGTTCACTGACTGACTATCGTTCGCAGTTCAGTGATTCCTTCACTGAACGTACTACGCCCGCCCCGAATCGTTCGCGAACGACAGTACGCTTGCCCGAATCGTTCGCGAACGACACAACAGTAGCTACTTTTGCCCGAATCGTTCGAGAACGACTGTACAGTACACTTGCAGTACAGTACACTACAATAGTTCGTTCCTATTGCTGCAGCAAATGAGGAGTCGCTGGTGAGGAAAGTGGGTACGGTATGGAAATATGGATAATAATCGAACATCACTGTCAAGTGTGCTGTTTATTTCCAATGAAATAACAAGCCTTTAAAAAAAAACGTCTCAAAGTAGGCTAGCCAAGGCTACTATTTCATCGACTACATTTTATGAGAAAACGATAGCCTATATCTACTTAGCCAATGTATATCAGCACTTTCTCTTTCAAGCAACCGTTAGAACAAGTCACGGTAAAGAAATCAGCATCTAGGGAAATTTAGTAAAATAAAATGGCCATATCAAACACATTCTTTCAAACTAAATTGTTTAGAATAAAATTGAAACGAAAACAGAATTTTATTAAAAATAGGGAAAGGAAGTGCTTGGTTCTTTGGCTATTAAATATTCTGTGGGAAAATGCTCTGTCTATAGCATGCTTTTTACAATGGAAAACTACATTCAATTAAAATAAAATAATGTGCTAATACATGAACCGCGGTGCGCCTGTTTTCATTTTCGGTAGGCTACTAACCGTCAGCTGTTTTCGGTAGGATTCTTCGGTACACTGGGTTTTTTCACACCCCTAATCTTTATCTAGCTAAATTCTCAGCTCACTGGCTTATCCTTCACGATCGACCGTTCTCAGTTCACTAGTCAACAAAATTATGAATAGCATCAAAATATGTGAATTACAGCAATAAATATGAATTACAACTAAATATACATGTCAACAGAATGTATGCATGGCCACGAATATATGAATAACAGAACACAATATGAATAGCAGAGCAAAAAATGGAAAAAACTGAAAAATAATACCAATCAAGTACAAAATAATTGTTCATAGTCCTTAGGCAGTGCAAAAAAAAAAATTAAGCTTTCACTATATAGGCTGCTTGATCAAGTAGCCTACTGAACGAAATATGATTTTATATTAGGCAGCTTTGTTTTATTTCTTTACTGTGCCTGAGAATTCATTGCAATGCAAATTGTATGCTTGGGTTACAATTAAATTGCACTTCTAAAGACGCTTTCAACGGTAACAACATAAACAAACGTTACTGCGCATGTGCGTTGTTCTAGCCCTAACTTAACTTCCGGCAGACTTCCACAAACAATCAATAGCAACAGAGTCCCTCTAGACTATTTCTGATAACAAGCAAAATAAATAAGTAAATTACGTTAACTAGCTAGTTAAAACTATGTCTAACCAGTATTATTTGGCCTTACCAGTTGAAGAAAAGAACCGTTACTTGGCCAAACTCAAATGCGATAACGTTACACTACCAGAAAAACAAGCGACAGAAACAGATAACTGTTGACAGTATTGCACCTTGCGGAGCATCATACATTCCTTGCATAATCCATAACTATTCTGGTTACATGCACATTCTTGTGTAAAAAGTGCACTCTTTCTATTACATTGCTTAAAAACGATGATTACATGAGACACAAAATGGGGCTAGGGCTGGGTAAATTGTGTAGCCAATGCAATTACTATAGGTATTTATTTGTATAGCATGTGTGGGAGCCAAGTTACATTTATATATTTTTTAGTTGATAAAGAAGCGCAGTCTGTATTTTGTTTAATGTATTTTGTTTAATTGTTGAATGTAAGCATAATACTTTTAATACAAGAACTCTGTGAAGTTAAAACGGTGACGTAGGTTACCGTCACTTTAAGAGAATTAGGACTGGATTCGTAAAAAACGTTGTGCTGTTGCAGCTCAATTAGCTACCGAGCCACACGGTTTTCTTACCGTAGTACGATCTTGGAGAACTTAACTTTGAATACTCCTGTAGGAAGATAATGCAAACTGTGGAATAAAATTACTTGTTCTATCTTTTACTACATCGGAGTCCTGTGGAAGTTTTTCCAACGCAAGTTGACGTACACGAGTTAAGCCAAGGCAAACGAGGAGCTGCAGCCCCCACAGCATGCATTGATGGAAAAACATCGTGGCTCTAATAGTTTGGGTCATCTTGCTAGGTTACCACAACAAAAAATGATCAGGCAATGTAACATTGTCAAGTCATTGGAAACAGGTATCATAACGTTCGTTCAAAACGTAGCTATAGCGTATCAACTACTACTAGCATTGATCTGACGTTTCTGTGTATAATTTATACACTGTTAGCTACGTTTAGCTAGCTAGCTACAATCAATTTAGTTAGCTAATTGTTCATAACTATTGAAGGCTTGTTACTGGTCAGCTAGCTATTAGCTATCGCTTATCATGAGTTTGTTACCTGAAACAAAGTCAGTGCTACACCTATTCGACCACCTTTGTTCGACAGACAGGAAAACGTTAACTGATTTGCAACTATATATGAAATAGGTGAAATATCGGTAACAACCTGTACCTAGTTAAGTAGGAAAAAATGTCCTTGTTGTCATCCCGTGGTTATTTTTTCAACACTTTCACAATTTTTCTGTGCCAGCAAATAAGTCAGAGGTGGTCCAGCGCTAGCTTTTGGCTGCTAAGGGGACGTGTATCCACAACCCTATGAATTGTACTTAACATAAATTTGCTAGCATACTGTATAAGTGTCCTGTCTTGCGTATTTGAGGTTAATATGAGAAAGGGCGGTCGCTATCAGCACGTCTAGGAATCCGTACACATTCACTGTTGTAACTCAAGTGGCAGGACGCAAAATAGCCGTTGGGAAAGCAGTTTGAAAGTATGAATCAGCGTCTGCGCCATTGGCTTTAATGGGTCACAATGAGATAATTACGAGCGTGTTGCTTGTCTTAAAGTTGATATAGTAAATAAGGCTGTATTAGTATTACTAAATGTGTATGTGTGAAGTTGGTTTATTTATTTGAACAGTTTATGTGTAATTTTACAGGACTTACATTTTAACAGGTAATGATGTCCAGTTATTTCTCAAAAATACGAAGTAACAATGGGCAAGCACCAGCTATAATAATATAGCAGGGATTCAAGCAATTCGTTTCACAATTCCCTAATGGGGATACAAAGTTAAATAATGCATTTTTACAAATTTTCGAAATGGCATTTGTTCCAGGTTGCACCCCACAGCACAACAACCTGAGCCCAACGTCAGTCTGCTCATCAGGTTAACTTTCACTCCGTTTGTAATCGGTGCCATATTAACCAGTAAACACAAACCCAATAATAAACAAACACAGACCGGAAGTTAATTTAGGGCCAAGTGCATAACCTTGGCAACGCGCGTGCGTCCGATGAAAGCGTCTATATAGGGAATATGGGACGCAGCCATTGTTATGGCCGTTCGTATATTGAACATCGCGAGGTATTGACTTTTTCCACTCATTACTTAAGGATTTAGAAGCAACTTTGTTTATAAAAATGTCCTATGTTATTTCCTAACCACGTTTCCTTGACCTCGATGGAAAACGTAATGAGGTCAAGGAAAGATGTGACGGATAATTTATAAGGACTTAGGAAAAGACAACCGTCGTGCTAAGAGAATCCGACTGCACTTACACTAGTCTACGTAATTATCCGACAGCGGGTGTTATTGACGTGATCTGCCGTGGTGAAACTACAATGTTCCGAAGATGGACTACAAAAGCGCATATTAGGTAGGCTACTTCGCCACGTGCGTTCTTACCGTGTTGTTCTTACGTGGACAACCCGGTGAAAAATATTACTTCATTACCAAGGTTGGAATTGAAATTTAAAAAAGGAATCATAGTATTATTGTATGAAAAAAAACTGTTAAATGTATTCAAGATACGCATAACATGTTAGGCTACAAATCTACTACTGTACATCATTCTTAAGTTTCAAACATGTTGAATTAAAAACATCATCTGGCTAAAAACGTCTCATATCCCTTTGTCTTTGATGGCAGACTTCTGTGTTATGGTTAATATGCTGATTATGATCTGATTAGTATATAACCCTATGCATATAATAGTTTAAATACCACCACACAACTCATGTCGATCGTTTGTTTTCGCAACCCAGGTGCATGTGCTCTCTCCACCAGCCGGCGCAGCCAACTGCTACGCACCTCCACCATGAGAATTCAGCTGACGGCTAATTCGGCTTACGCCAAGACCGCCCCCTCCCGGGTTTCGGCATACTCATATTGATTTCACGACCCAATAGAAATTTTTACAAAAAATGCCATGTCCAATTTATTCATACCCCTTGAAATTGTCGCATTTGAAAGTGAAAATGCAAGCTTCAATACCTTTCCGAATGGTCCTGGTAATTTCTACTATGTTCTTGAGTATTCTGATCAACTATAAATTGAGATCAGCTGATGCAGTTGTTCTCTAGTTCGTTTCTAGTCATTTGCAAATCGTGGCTAAAACTATGTGATTTCATGGTCTGTATTTTGCCAACTGTGCGTCAACTCTTTCACTCCTTGCATTTTTTTACTGTTGCTTCAGGCCCTTGCTCCAGGATGCCTTTTCTGCTTTCTGAGTGCCATAACAATCAGACGAGTCTTTTTCTTCACTTGCACTCAAACGGTTATAAATTGGTTATAACATCCTTGGCTATGTTTTTAGCAGTTGAGGCTGAGGCTTGGCTATGCTTAATCCTTTCTTTAGCAGCGGCATTGCCAACCAAAATACGCTGTTAAATACACTTTGGCACATACCTTGCATAAATACCACCCTGCAATCCAGGCAGACCACAGCTTGCGCAATATAATAATCATAATATCTGGTGGATTATTATCATCATATAAATGAGATAAAGCCAACAGTAGCATAACGGAATGCCAGTACAGCGATGAAAATAGGGAAATTATAATTATAACCGGCCATTTTACTATAAATATCTATGACCAAATATGTAGGCCTACATACAACCAACCTGCACGTAGAGATGTCGCTTTCAAGATTGAGTGATGACCGACAATCCGTTTGTGAAATATACTCATTTGTGACACTTTGGTAACAACACATACTGTTTACGGAATTGTTGCTCTGTTTAGTACATTTTGGCTTGATCGATTATTATTTTACCCAGTAACTGACAGTATTAGCTTTCTAACAATGTATGACATGTCTAATTTGACTTTTGAAATAGCGATTTATAGTCCGGCATAACCAAAAGTATTGTCTTATGCATTCAACTGCTGCATTAGCGGTAAAAAGACGAGACGAGCACTTGCCGAGACGTTTTCGCAACGTAACATTACATACAGAAAAAGGGGGGGAAGTACATACAAGAACGAATGATTCCACATTTAAAGCCACTGTATGACCAAATGTATCTAGACACTCCTTGGTCTGGGGCTGTTTTTCATGGTTTGGGCCCCTTGTTCCAGTAAAAGTGAATACTAATACTGCAGATCACAATCACATTCTCGACAGTTACTAACCCTATCCCTAACCCTAACCCTTTCCCCTTCAGGCATGATTATGCCCCCTGAGCACACATTTGAGTCCATACAGAAATGGTTTTGTCAAGAATTGTGTGGAATAACTTGACCTGCCTGCACAGAGCCCTGACCTCAACTCCATCCAACACCTGTGGGATTAATTGGAAAGACAGATGCAAGGCAGGGGGGCATCACTCCAGTCAGTGCTCATCCTCACCAATTCTCTTCTGGATAAAAGGAAGAAAAATGTAATAAAAGATTTTAATGCTTTATTAGACAAAACGCTATGGCTATATTTTGGACCCCTGTACTGTCATTCTCACTTGAAAATGATGCAAAATTGAGTTTCTTGAGCCAAAACAGTTGATTTGTTTGTGTATTATTGTAAATCACAACAATTTAAATATTTTGGATAGATTTGGAGACACCAAGGTACACTGGTTGAAGCAAAAAATTGTGATTTTGCTTTATAGATCTCTAGTAGTTCAGTAGTTCAGATTTTTGCACACTAGTGTGCAATGAGTTTATGATCCTGGACATTTCTAATTTTAAGTGTTTTATTTTTGGGATCTCAGTATTTCATTTCAAGATAAAAAAAGAACTTCATTTTAAGAATTTTCACCAAGGTAATCACATTTGTGCCACTTTATTTCTCCCTGTATTGGATATAAACTAATGTTAGTATAGTAAATAGTACAAATGCCTTATTAGTACAAACTTCATTTTTGTTGTTTGTTTGTCTATATTTGGTTAAATATTTTACCATAATTTTAAGTAACATAATAAAGATGACACTGTTGAAAACCATTTTTATGCTATTGATTTTGAAAATGAACAAAAATGAAAATATTTAATCGTATAGTACAAACCACCAGCAGACCTTTAAAAAAGTCATTGTCAGTCTGACAGGTACCGACACCATTTGTTGAAGTATGTCTGTAAACCTTGTCTGAAAGCTTGAATATCCTAACCATGCTGCTGTATCAATTGTTTATGGTGTGCTGAAAGCCTGGCTCGTAATCCTGGTGGCCGTGCTGCAGGCTGTGAAGGCTTTCTTGGATGATTCCGGTGTTACGAGAGCAGACATTTTCTCTTTTGCTGTAGCGTAAATTGTGCTGAGGCAATTTATATAGTCAGTATAAACAGACTTTTATGCACATTCTGAAGAGTGGAAGTAATCCTGTTGGCACAAAATACTAAATATGGTAAGTGTGTGTGTGCATGCGTTCCCCCAGTTGCTCCTACATGTCTACACTCGCAGTGTGATCTCTAATGGTAGATGGGGTAGCTTCTCCCTAATCCTAATCCCGCCTTGCTTACTCTGACACTGGCCATTTTGATTCTTGCAGGCCGGCTGGAAACATCTTCCGAGAGGTGCTCCCTTTTGTCGCCGGACTTGGATACGTTCGGAACAAAATAATTAAGTTCTTTAAAAAAACGTATAGCATGCCATTTAAACTTTTAATATACCGATTAAAAAATTCCTTGCTTTTAAAACCCTTTGCTTTTATAGCTAGCTTACATTGTTTAATTGCACTCATGAAAAAATGCAAGATGTTTTTCAGACATTTAAATTGTTACCCTATCGGCATGTTAAGACTTTGCATGCAGGCGTGGGCTTCTTTCATCTTTAGCTAATGTGTTAACTGAGTGAGTGCATAACAGACGGCACCAAAATCTATGTTGCTATTTAGTCCAGTAGGTAACGTTACTTAGATTGTGGTGCTTCAATACCGTCTGTATGGGAACTGGTGCCTGCTGCCAGTTTTGGTACCAAACCCTATTCATGACTGTGTGTGTGTTTGCATGTGTATACAGTACAGGCCAAAAGTATTTGGCTACCTGTAGTTTCTTAAGGTCTTACGTTGAGAAGTATTCAGTTAATATATGTGCATTTATTGAATAACAGTAGATTTTTCCATTTCTACCTACAAAAAAAATATGAGATTTACTTAAAAAATAATCCTCGGCTTTCCTCCAAATAGCCTCCTTTGGTTTTAATTACAATAAGATCTATTCAATGATTTATTGATGTCTATTCAATGATTTTGTAAATGGAGGGTGGGAGGAAGGTGCAAGGGTAAACTGACTGAAATCTTGTCTATCTAAAGTTTTTTTTAAACCACAGGTAGCCTAATACCACTGGCCTGTAGTGTAAGTAAAATAGGCACTAAAGCTACAAGAAATATGGCAAAGAAGGCGTTAGGCTCAGATGTGCAATGGCCAAGTAAACATATTTGTGCCAGTTATTCCCTGCGAGAAACTGCAAAGAAGCTTGATCTTCTGCACACCAGCAGCAAGCTCTACGCACTTGCACAGTTTAGCCCCCAGGATTATGAAAAGCGCAGACTCTGAGATACAAAGCAGACACTAACTACTGATTCATAGCTGGGGTAGATCAATAATGTGGCCAAACCAGGATAAAGTTGTTCACCAGGGGCCCATGATTAGCACAGGCAGCTCCCTAGCGTGCTGCCAGACACAGCTCATCTGCACAGAAAGTCAAACTTGCTACGCAGCTACCCTACTTTTTTAATGAGATGATTTCTATCGATTCATGATTTTGACAGACTGACTCTTAGGAACACAACTTGACCTTTCATTTTCCTATTTATTTACATTTTTCATCAATTCATTTTAAAATTGTTTTATTTTAAAATTTAACACAAAACAGCCAACAAAGAAATCTCAGCACATCTGTGGGGCACACACTCGCAGCCAATTACAGCCAGGTGTAGGATATGCCCACATACAAGGTTGTACAAGTGTTGAGACTGGCTCTGTTTTTGACTCTGATCTGGCCCAGGTGTGCGCAGATGACAGTGATAGGTCCAGGTGTGAAGCACTGTTGCAAGAGCTGATTAAATATCCCAAAATCCTGTTGTGCCATGGCTGGTCCCTCGCTCTCTCAGGCACACAAGTTGGGTGATGGCATCAGGCCTTTCCGCGCACCCTGGTGGAGCTGACTGTCCAACTTCCCTGAGACAGACATACGCACATCTCACACAAATTACATACACCTTACACATTATACACACGCAACTGACCCAAGAACTATGTATATATAAGGGTGATAACAATGTAATCAGACAACATAAGAGTAGAACAGGATACAACTACATTTCCCCAGTCTGCTTCAGGTTAATGTGTATGTTTAGGATCAGAAGCAGAACTCACATATCTTGTGTTTTCCCTTCATGGGAAATTTGATTAACAACTCTTGTGGCTGAGAACAGATGAACATAAAAGGAGAGCTGGAATCCTCACAGGTTTCATGAAACTGAGACAGAGAGAGATATGAGTCAGACAAACATAAAAGTATGTGCAGAAGCACATGGGCAGCAAAATGCTGACAGATACCACGAATGTTAAAATAATTGATCATTCTTTGATTTCTTTGGATAGAGTGACAGAGTAGTCGTCCCTAAACTCTAAAAGAGGGGTCAAAGTCGTAAAGCATGGAGTATCCCATATGTGCCCCCTTGTACTTTTGTAGTTGCAGGGACTATTTTCTTATTTCTGAGGCCATTTCACAAAGGCCAGTGCAAACTCCTTAATGCAGAATATAATCTCGACTGCTCTCATTGTTGATAAGGAATGTAGTGCTGGGCAGGTGTATGGACAGGCTGTAGTCACAGCTTGCTTTTATTACTTTTGTTCTGCTCAGGATGAAATGGAAGGATTACAAAGGATCTGGGGATGCTAAGACTGCTTCATAATTAACAGAGAAGAGGCTGAAACACAAATACATGCACACACTGAAACAGGTTTATTGGTTGTATTTCAGTCTCAGGTTTGCTCAACAGCTAAAATGGCTTCCTGTTTGTGTCGTATGTGAGGATTTGTTAATAGAAGCACTCCCACAGTTAAAAACAAGCAACAAAAATCGAATTAAAAACACAACTGTGCCACCCTTTTCACAGTTTTTCAAGTCTGTGTGCATGTGTGCACACTGACCTGTTCTTTGTATTGCTCCTGGGACAGGCAGTCAGTCATACTGACACACCCCAGCAAGCAGCCAGTGGGGTATTGTCTGGGGAACTGCAGCTCTGGGGTAGAGAGAAATTTAAGTTATTTTTCTGTTTCCAGTTTTTCTAGCTTAATACTCACTAGGGTAAATTTATGCTTAATACTCACTAGCGTAAGTTTATGCTTATTGTTTGTATAAATTACTTGAATATGTACTTCTTGCACTTGACGTATCTCTTGGGACTGTAGATTCCCCTTCTAGGAATTAGTGGACTGTGGCCTCTGACCAATTGCACTTGTTTAGGAACTATAAGAAACTCTGGGTAAGAGCACCTGAAAAATTGCAGCAATGTAATGAGATATAAAAACTGTCAGGTGCATATCCTGTGGAGTTGGCAATACTGGTAGTACCTGTCCTGTACAGCTGGCAGTACTGTCACAGGTATATTGTGAAAGCACCCATCCTGCAGAATTGGCAGTACAGTGACAAGTGCATTGTGGGAGTAACGTTTCTGTAAAGTTGGCGATACTGTGATAGATGCATTACAGGAGTATCTGTCCCAGCAGAAAAGGTGGTAATATGACAAGTGAATTATAGAATACCTGTCCTGTACTGTTGGCGGTATTGGTACTCCACATGGCTGATCTCCTGGGGGGTGGGTCTCTTGGCAGCAGCAGCAATCCATAGACGACCCCTGTGAGTGGTGTACCATGATCTGCCCTCCACCCTGCAGAGACATGGTAACACTGACATGAGCAGAAAGATGCTAACTAACAAATGACAGAAACATTCAGGGCCAGGGCCTGGAATATCTGTGAAGTGCATTGAAATGTTGGCCCATTTTGAAACGCATAATACAAATAAAATTGAATAAAACCATAATACAACGCAGCAACACGGATGCTGCTGCACTGCAGAAACAAACTAGCATTGACCGACTCCAGAAACACAATTGACAAGCCCTCCTTTATTCTCATGGCCATCCAGTCACAGCTTGGCAACTGTTGCTATCTGCCATAACCTTGGTTAAGCCTTCAGGAATTCTGCAGCAACACAGATCTTGTATTTAGTTAAGATGTGCGTGGGAGACAGCACTGGATAAACTGGCAGATGCTGTAGATGCTGCTTTTTAAAATAAAAAACCCAAGACAAAATTGATTCAGTGTCAGCTTTGGATCTGTCTATGTGGAAGACCACACAATCAGATAAACACAAATACTTTTAGCCATTTCTGCAATTTCCCCAGTCTTTAGTGCTTAGCGTAATTTTTTGAGAGTTTTGGATGGTATCCGTCAACCTGTTTGACAGTTGACTGTTTGATTAGATTAGACAGCTCCTGTCAACAGTGCTGATGCCAAGAACTCCTCCCATTATGGTAATGTTGTGACAACAGGCACGGACTCAACAGCATAAAAAACTCAATGTAAGCTACAACATGTCGTACCAAAGCAAAGTTTAAAGAAATAAAGACGGACACATGGTAACCCAGTTTCAGTTGAGGATACTCTTCCCACAGTAGGTGTCTGAGACTGGGGATCCCCTGAGACACCGAGAGAGAGAGACCGCGCCGGAGCCAGAGTACGCCGCCACTGAAAAGCAAAATTGTATAAGTTCCTTTTATTTTGTCTTGGTTGTTTTAGTTTGTTGTTTTTGCCTAGATCCTGTGAGGGTGACGGGTGAAGGTTTTTTCGTTTGTTTTTTCCGATTGCTCTCTCTCTTGTAACCAAAATAAAAACGCCGGAGCTCTTCTGTCCCTTCCAGGGTAGTCACGGCGTGTGACAGATGGCATTAATGAACCAAAATGATTCAATATCAATGTGCTCTACTTGTAGACTACTGGCAGCAACTGCCCGCTGATCTTTTGAAACTTGAAGCGCACATTATTGTTGCTACAGTTGCATGTTATTTCAATTATCTCCCACAGCTGAGCATGAGATCTATTGGCTAATTTAATAAATTAATGTTATTTAAACACTGTTTTCCATGAAAACACCCAGCATTATTAATAAAACTGCTGGTTTTGGGACTAATCCACCATTTCCAAAGCCATTTATTAACACAGAACTGATAAACAAATATTTAACTTAGCAGCGCAAGAACAATACTGGTTCAAAATGTGTACTTTCTCAACTGAAGAAAATATCTGATTGGGCTTCTTCTTGCACTGTGAGCAATAGCATTTTACCTTAACTTTTCTTTCTGTTTAGTTTCTGGTGGTAGCTGATTAAACTTAATGTCTCTGGCCATTCTGAAAGCTGGACTGATGTAACAACAGTAACCAACCATGGGCAGAGCTTGAGATCAATCAGTTAAGGTCATGTTCACACTGCCATGATGATATCATTTAAAAGTGCACCTTCTACCATTGTATTCTATGAGAAGAATGTGTGACTTCTGGGCATAGCTAAGCCATATGTTTGCTGATAGACCTAGCTGACATCGTTTTCTGGTGTAAGACAGAAGCGGATAGAACTGTACCATTGATTTACTGTCTCTATCTACTGAAAACAGATAAGATTTCATCATTGTTATGTAAGTATTACTGCTCAAAATATTTCGGATATATACTTTATTTTTGAAATTGAGTGTCTTTAAATAGGTTAGTGGTATTTTATAATGAGGTTATTTCCCGGACACGGGGGGGGGGAGGGTGGGGGGCTTTAATTCCCCACCAAATCCTCCGACTGCCCCCCCACCAAACCATCCCCACTTCATCCCAAAATTAAAAAACAAACTGAAAACTTTTATTTTATCCTTGTCGATTTGGCCAATCATAAACATGTCACATCGAAATACTTATATCTAATTGGTTGGTTTAGCCATATAAAAAATGGATACGTAGCAGGAAGAGCAGTTACTTCGCTATCATTTCACTTCCAGAGTTGCCAACTTGACGTCTTTCTCCCTAGATTTAGCGAATTTTATGACCCTCTTAGCGACTTTATTTCTAAAAATTGACTAGCGACAAATTTAGCGACTTATTCAGACCATCAGGGAATAGGCAAGAAATATATTCAAATATGGATGATCCCATTGATTTCGGTGCCAGCAAAAATGATCATATTAGCATAATAATTTCTGACTTCTAAAGTAAAAAAGTTACATCGTTGAACTGAGTACATTTTTGAAATGATGTAATGACTTTATCTCCTGTAATTTATTTTGTGAAATGACCTGTTAAAGTGAGCCCAGATGCCAACTTTGTTTTATGTTTGTGCATGGAACACCCATGATTAAATTGCAGGCAGAATATGCAGAATATCCTTCTGCAACTAGAGTGATTACACCGGAAGAGGGAGGCTTATTTTCTGACAAGTTAGCTATTTATAGGTTGTTAATTGGTTTAACTATTAATTAATTATTAATTAAATTATTAATTTCATTTATGACATTAT
Source organism: Anguilla anguilla (assembly GCF_013347855.1). Taxonomy (NCBI): domain Eukaryota; kingdom Metazoa; phylum Chordata; class Actinopteri; order Anguilliformes; family Anguillidae; genus Anguilla; species Anguilla anguilla. The sequence continues at coordinate 25,173,028 of NC_049205.1, read as the reverse complement.
TAAATATAAACTGTCAAGATATGTTTTCTGAAAAATCGCCATAATTGGTTTTGTAGTGGCTTCGTATTCTAAAACTGTAGCCACTTCGGACCTGGGATAGCCATTAAGTCTATGCGTATTCCGAATGAAGAGTTCCATCCCGAAAGTAAAATGAAACGATAATTTTATTGCTTTCTTTAAGTTTCAACAAATAAAACGAAAAAATACCCTTCGTTCCGTGAAGGTGAATACATTGTGCGGTAGAAAACTTTTTTGCTTTCCCAGTCTTGCGCCCTCCCACATCCGTAACCATTATTATCCACGTGAGATATACAGGTAAGTATGACGTAACCAGGCCAGGTAAGGTCTTTTGAAGGGTAAGTATAAGGCATAGATGCCTATCATATAATAAATCAAAAGAATCCACAAATCTAATGCTTACATTTTCATAATTAATTAATTAATAATAATTTTCATTTACAATAACAAAAAAATTCAGAAACAGCTCCTACAGGTTTGACCTCCCTATTATGTCTTACATGGGGTTTACATTGCAAACTGTTATAATATGAAAAGAATGTTACAGGGTGGTGTTCAAATCTGGAGTTATAAAGCATTAAATAGGGTACCCCCTAAATGGGCAAGGATTGGCCAGATTTGGCATGTGTGCTAAGCAAGCGGCCAAAACCAGACTTCGTTTTTGAAGCTCATTTCCTGGTGTTGTAGTTCCTGGTTGCTCACTAGCGCCACTACGGATGGCTCCAGTATAGGTGTTTTCATATCCGGTTTCCATGTAAGTCTACGGTACAAATGCGATCAAAATACAAAGTCAATAATTTTTTCTCACAAGAACAAATAGTCATAATAGGTGTATTTTATTGGTCTTATGACTGTCCATGGGTCGATTTCATGATTTATTGCGTCATTTGGGCACAGTGCCAATATTTGTTCTGGACCAATGAGGTACAGCTTGCGTCACTTCCGGATTACTGCGGAGGACTGAGCTATAGTAGGGTCTACAGTCTATGGTCACTGGGGTGGGCGGTGGCGTCTCTTGGCCTTGACATTGCGGCGCCGGCTACGGTCCGCCTGTGCTAAGTCTGAAAATGCAAGCATCCCATTTCGTGGTGATTTAATTATGGCGTGTGCTATTTACAGCTGCACTAGACGACCATAAAATAATCCTCCTCTTAAGTTTTTCGGTAGCCGAGTCATTTTTACTATTTCCTTTAGCCTACTTAACCAAATAATTAGTTGGCAGAAAGCGTAATCAGCTTGCTATATTTGGTAGTCCAGTAGTAGCCTATGCTAAAACAGTTCGCAACTTCGGCTACCAAGCCATTTGACTAGCTAGCTAACCTTAACCGGCAAACATTCAATCTGTCAGACGTGTTTGGCGGCTTGTCAGTCGTGTACATTCCGTAAATGTCTACCTGGGCCATGCTTCAAGCATGTGACAAAGCTACTATAATCCCGATTTTGGGATAAACACTTTTTCAGTTTCACGAAGCGAATTAAGAGTCTCAAGGTTCATTTGCTGAAATCACACACACAGAATTTAACGAAATTAACCATCTTGGCATTTAGAAAGGAATATGTTTTTAGCATTTAAGAGACCGACAAGCTAGGCATTTAAGACAGTGGTTCTCAGAATCGGTTCTGGGGGCTCCTTGCGTATATTGGCTTTTCTCCATTGGTTTTGATGATTTACAAGAAAAAAACGATAGCCTAATAATAATTAGAAATTCAACGTAGGCTACATTATTTTTGTCTTCATGCACCAGGTGGAAAACTTGCTGTACAAAGTGCGTTGTCATATTTACACGCCTGCAGATCAGTTATTAAAATACTTGGTAGATTTGTTAATAACCGCTGACAGTGTTAATTTTTATTCGGTAGAAAGTGATTTGCGAACGATCGGTCAGCTAGCGTCACCCAGCAAGTGAACACCACAAACGGCGATGGAGTAGCTAGTAGTAGCAGTTACTGGCTCATTAACTGACTGGCGAAAACCTACGACGATAACTTGCTCGGTTAACAGCAGATCTACCAGACAGTTATACGAAAATTAGCCTAGTCAAATCACCAGTAGCCTACACATCTCCGATTGATTGACCATCAGTGTAGTCAATGTTCTTCCCCTGTGGTTCATATTGCTAATGCGTGAGCTAACCACGGATAGCCTACCTAGCTCACTGGCAAGCTGATATGCTAGTTAAGCATATTCGTTTTGCTGAGAAACATGAATTGAAGATAACTGAACATAGCCTAATTGTATTTTTAATGTCATACATATAACGTGATTACATGACAGTACAGTCACGGATGGAAATTAAACTCCGTAAACATCTGATAATATATTTTAAAACATAACGGCAGACAGTCAGCTAGCCTCGTTCAGGTTGATGGGCTTTTCCGCACCGGACTGTCAATCAAATTGTAAAAATCACAGAGCGGCTTTTAAACTCTGTGGTTTTGGCTCCAACTCCAAAATGGCCGCGCCCGCCATTGAGCTTCAAAACGTATTTTCGGAGACCCACGGAGAGTCAATGGGTGACGTCACAGTAGCTTTGTCCATATTTTTTACAGTCTCTGGTGCTAAGGGGTTAATGAAAGTATGAAGACATACAGTGGGCTCCAGAATTATTGGCACCCTTAACAAAAAAGAAAAAAGGCTGCATATAATAAATGACACAGATAATAATCTATGTTATGTTCAAACATATGGGAAAACTATATATTTTTATTTCAAAACATTTACTGTCATGCAATGTTTTTTTATTAAGTAATCAAATTTTTTCTGAAAACCATAGGTGCCATAATTATTGGCACCCCTAACAATTATTTTAAGTAAAATCAAACAAAATGAAATTGGCAATACAATTTTACTTAATTTAGTTCATCTCAGTCGAAAGGAACTATATTGTGTCATTCCATCACTTCCAGTTTCGATGGAGAATAAAAACGAGGTAACAAGCATACAAAATCCCTTTGCCATCCATCAGCATGGGAAAAGCCAAATAACTGTCAATTCAGAAGAAAACGATGGTAATTTATTGTCACGAGTCTGGTAATGGGTACAAAAAAAGACATACACGGTTAAACATACCACTTAGCACTGTAAGGGCAATAATAAAAAGGTGTAAAACATATGGAATGGTTGCAAATTTGCCAGGAAGAGGAAGCAAGTGCATGGTGTCCCCACGGACGGTGAGGAAGATGGTGAAGGAGGCCATTAATAACCCAAGGATCACTGTTTAAGAATTGCAGAGATTGGTTTGTTTCTTCTGGTCAACAAGTCTAAAAAAAACATAAAATGGCACCTCCATACCAACTAACTCTTTGTAAGGGTGGCACGAAGACAGCCCTTACTGAGCACATAAACAAAACCAAGAATCTGGAGCTTGTCAAACCGCATTGGAATTATGACTGGAAGAGAGTGCTATTGTCAGATGAGACCAAAATTGTACGTTTTGGCCATACACACCATCGACATGTTTGGTGGCAAAAGAGGAATGCATACAGGAGAAGCACCTCAGACCTACGGTCAAATATGGAGGTGGGTCATTTATATTTTGGAGATGTTTTGCTGGCAGTGGTCCCAGGGCACTATTTTAGATCAGTGGCACAATGAATTCAACAAAGTACCAGGAAATTCTGGCAGAAAATGTGGTTGTCTCCGCTAAGAAGCTAGGACTTGGTCATAGGTAGATTGTCCATCAGGACAATGACTCCAAGCATACATCAAATCTAAACAAAAATGCTTAAGTCAATTCAATATCCATGATTTCCAATGGTCATCTCATTCTCCAGACTTAAATTCCAACAAAAACCTGTGGTCTGAACTGAAGAGGGGGGTCCATAAGCGCAAACCCAAAGATATCAATGATTCTGAAAAGTTCTACATGGAGCAATGGTCAAAAATCGCTCCAAATGTGTTCTCTAAACTTATCACAAATTATAGGAAAAAACTCATGGCTGTCATCTTTGCCAGGGGTGTTTTCACAAATTAAAATCAGGGGTGTCAATAAGTGTGTTTTTTGAGGAAATATTTTTTTTAATTAAAAAATGTAAGACTTTGGTTGATTCCAATGAATCATTAATCAAGCACACTAGTTCACGTTTTAATGTTGGAAAATAAAGCTTATGTCAATAACTGTATTTTAGTTTAGCAATTTTTTTTTTTAGCACTTTTTGTGCATATTTATCAAGGGTACCAATAATTCTGGAGCCCACTGTAACTAAATAACATGTAAAACATTACACAGCAAGTCTTTCTTGTAACAAAATGTATAATAATGCCTTCAATGAGGTTAGAGTTTTTAAAAATGATCCCATTGATTTCGGTGCCGGCAAACATTATCATAAACAGTCAAATTGGCACATTTTCTTAAGTCTAATATGATATGAAATATGAAAAGAGTGTTACTGGAAATATAAAAATATTTGAATGCCGGCTACGCTGATACCAGCCCAATATTAGCTGGAGGTTTATTTTTCCCAAATACAAATGTTATCTCCAAATCACAGAGCTAAGCACTCAACTAAAGATAAGCAAATCCCCAAAACGCAATGCAGTGTGATGTCAAGTGCAATGCATAATGATGGAAGCTGTCCTTATGAGGAAAAATTACACTCTGCTGCCTCCTACTACCAGAACCCCGCAAGAATTTCCCTCTGCGTCAAATGAAACCCTAAACAACTGTAGTTTATAGCTAAGTAAGAAATAAATTCTGTAAAGTCATGAATAAAGTAAGAGTATGGGCTGTAAGGGCCTACAGACTGTCAACAAGGCAACAGACAAAGAAAAGAGGTCTTTCCAAACAATATCCGGCTGAGTAAGGTTCAACGGCTCTGTGGTCGGCGTGAAGCTGGACTCCCTGGTGACAGTGGCGGAAAAGAGGACACTAGAAAAACTGCTGGCAATTCTGGACAATACCAGCCATCCCCTGCACACTGTCATCAGCAACCAGAGAAGTATGTTCAGCGACAGGCTCCTGCTCCCGAGGATCAACACGAACAGACTGAAAAATTCCTTTGTTCCCCGTGCCATCAGACTGTACAACTCCAAAGTTGGAGGGAGAGGAGGGGGTGGGGGAGGATAGGTTAGGTCTGAGGTCTGAGGAAGTAGAGTTAGGCCTGATCACCTGAACATCATCACACTGAACAGTCTCATTATTTATTGTTTACTACCTATTTAATTAAACTGGAACAACCGCTGCTACTATACTACTAGTTAATTAATTAAACTGACACAACCGCTGCTATTTTATATAACCGCTGCTACTTTATTCTTTATTTATTTTCTTTATTTATTTTATGTATATCGTTACTATCTCTATGTTTGATGTGTGATGTTTAACTTGTTAACTTTTTAACTTATGGTGCTGTACTCACTGGAAACCTGAATTTCCCTAAGGGAACTTCCCTACGGGATCAATAAAGTTTCTATCTATCTATCTATCTATCTATGACTAATACTTCAAATGAATCAGTGTGTCCACAGGTGTATCAGGTTGCTATGCTAACACAGACTTGCTACAGAGGCACGCAATCGCTGATGCAACAATGGCAAGCACTGGAGTAACCCTGCTCAGTAGGTAGCAGTGCTGGATTCACATATTTACCTCTTGATTCCCGTGATGAGTAGTGAGGCCCAGGGCTGATGCATGCTGAGGCACCAGCCCCCATCGAACATCTCCTGCAGCTCTCGGTCTTGCAGTCGCAACTGAGCGCGGCCTAGCCCTGCCTCGCTGGCCACAACTGTTCCCTGAGGCTTCTGCGGTATTTCACGGTGGCCCATGTCTACCCACTGTGCAGGCAGAACATAGCATTACACAGGAAAAGACAGCTTTTTCGCAGGCAAACACAGGGAGACAGTATTACCCAGGCAAACAGCTTGACAGGGCCAAACACAGGCAAACATAGTGTTGAACAGGCAGCATTTCACAGGTAAACATAGCTTTACAAAAGCAGACACATTGCAACAGGCAGAAACAGGGTTAAAATACAGCATTCCCAGGCAAACATTCACAGGAGAGGCAAAAAAAACAACAAAATCACCATCAGGACAAAATTCAGTTAATATCAGAATTGCATTCTTGAATATCAAAGCTACCATTTACCTGAACTTCAAAATTCAAACTGTTGCGTAATGTGATGGCAATGTTGTTACATATTGGGACTAGTTAGCTCTCCAGAATCCAACAGACATAAGAAATGCACTACATGGCCAAAAGTATGTGAATACATGACAGTCAACATCTCATCCAATATTATGAGCATTAATATGGAGTTGGTCCACCCTTTCCTACTATAACAAAGGGTCACTCTTCTGGGTAAGCTTTATACTAAATTCCTTAAAAAAAAGTTTGGAAATTTGTGCTTGGTCGATCGTATCTCTGTTGTCACTGTATTATTAGCATTGTATGTTATATCATTGGAAAGCCTGTTCATTTCCCTTTACAATGATGTCCCATTTGTAAGGATCATGCACAGCTGATTATGTGGGTGGGGTCCCAAGTGAAATGTGGCAAATTTCCCTGCCAATGTCAAACAGTGTATTCTCCTGTTGGTATTGTTTTGAGTTGTTTGGGGGATTGGATGATTGAACTCTCTATCAGTAACAAGGAACAAACAAGACATATTGGTAATTTTACTCTTTATTCACTGAACAGTCAGGAGCCTCAGTAGCAGATGGAAGAACCATACGCAGCCACAACAGCCTGGCACCTCCTCCTCATGCTGGTCACCAGCCTGGTCACGCGTTGCTGTGGGATGGCATTCCATTCCTCAAACAGGATTCGTTGCAGGTCAGCCAACGCGGTTGAATGGAATGGCCTGCCAATAGCCCAGAACACTTGTGGGATCAGCTCTGGTGTGCTGGAGTGACCAACGCAACCACGTTGGCTGACCTGCGATGAATCCTGGCTGAGGAATGTCATCTGACCAGAGAACACTCCTCCAAAAAGCTAAGTCTTCGTCCTGATGAAAACCTGTAAACTTAATTCTGGCTTTTTATGCCGGTCCTGGAGTACGGGCCCCTCCCTTACCTGACAGCTTTTCAGGCCATGGCAATGTAGGATTCTCTTAATGGTGGATGTAGATATACATTGGTACCTGATGCCTCCAACTTTTTCACCAGTTCCTTTGTTGTTGTCTTGGGGTTCAGTTGAACCTTTCAGACCAAAGCTTGTTCATCCCTGGGAGTTAATTTGTGCCTCCTTCCTGAATGATGCAGTGTCTGTGTGCTCCCAAGATTTTTATATTTGCATACAATTGTTTGTACAGATGCTTGTGGTACCTTCGGTTGTTTGGAAATTGCTCTTAAGTGTTTCAGTTTGCTCTACATTTATTTATTTATTTGTTTGTTTATATAATTTATATTTATTTATATTTTAAAAAGAAACGAAAATATTTTTTCAATTTAGTTTTTTAACAAAAGGCTGTTTTTTATTTATCATTTGTTTTTATAAGTTATTGTGTTGGTGTTACAATTTCATAAGTTGTGTGATGTTATACTGTGTTGAAATAAATTAAAATGTTCAGTCTCCTTGCTGGTTGTTCCGGCACATTCAGAATCATTACCGCTTGTGCCGTTAGCATTGTCGTAAACAGGTGGCTCGCTTCGTGCGTGCACTTGTAAAATTTATATTTTAAAGGCTCATTATTATGGTTTTGTATTTCTCTGTAATGTAGCACAGTGTTAACAATGTTATTTATAACATTCTTTCTCAGCCCTGGAACTCAAACCATGCCCCAAAAAATATATATTTAAATAATTCAATTAATATCATAAACGTGTGACGACTAGTCGACTAATGGCTTGAACTAACGACTACTAGTCGACTAGGAAAATCTTTGGTCGGGGGCAGCCCTAAAAAATACCTGCCAATGGCTAAATGATGATCTCACCTAACTCTTAGAGTACCATTGGGTATATGCCATCAGGGCACTGCTGCCTTATTTGTCTTTCGGTCATGAAATTTATCCAGTACTTCTTTATCCTCTATATCAATATCTGCTAAGACATTCTGAGTACTTAATATGCCTTCTATTAGTAACCTCCGTGCTAGTAAAACTCTCAAAAACGTAACAACTTAAGGCATTGGCAATATCCTTTCTGTCGTATTTATATATCTTATACAATTTAATTTATTTTATCACATTCCCCCTTATGGCTTTCTTCATCCACAGGGGAGACTGCAAGCTAACTTACCTTACCTTCTGATTAAATTTATATTGTCCCTCAAGAATAACCCTTTTGAACCTGCCCCGCTTTTCATTCACAGTCTTGCAGTCTATAAGTTGCACCCAGTCTAAATTGCTCAGCTAAAATAAAAAATTCTGGCCTTGTTAATTTGCCAAAATATATCAAAACTAATGGCAGAATGATTACTTGTCCCAAATGGCTTGATTATATCCATGCTGCAAATTCTGTCGGGATCATTACTTAGCACCAGATCCAGAAATGATTTCCCTTTTGTAGACTGACTGACATACTGAGCCAAAAATAACTAGGGGATGCTTCGATATGAAAATTTCTGACCGATTCAGATTATTTGGGGGAAATATCGGCCGATACAGATACCGATTATATGGTGGTTCTGCTTCCATAAGTTTTGTGAACAACAATTAAAAATCTTGCAATTCTGATAAACACAATTTTAGATACACAACTTCAAAGCAATGCAACAAAGCTATTTTTTATGATATTTCTTCACATTCATCCAACTTCAAATGCATTTTTTCAACTGAGAGTACTTTCCTGAAATAATAGTGTTTCCCCTAGAATTTCTCTCAAGCCTGGTGGTACGCCCTGGAAAAACCCCTAAACATGCATGGCATGCAGCCATGCATGGCATGCAGGGTAGATTATTGACGTGGTCAGACAGTGCAGCAAACAGTCTGCAATTTCTATTTGCTTTCAAATTTCTGTTTGCCCTGTAATTTCAAGACTTAAAATGTGTTTATTGCATAAAAATAAGCTATGTAACCACATTATAATTAAGACTCCACAATTGCATACAGAGCATCTTTAACAATGTTACAAACTTCTGACAAAATATATATTTTTAGATCATTCAGTGAAAATATATTACATTACATTAATTTACATTAGATTAAATTTAAATGCCAGAGAGTTGCTGGGTCTGAGGCATTGCTATTAGAGGAAAAAAAATGGACACTGGCATTACGTTGCAGGTTTACCAAACTTTTATACATCTTGTGCCTTAATGTTAACATCCTCTAACCTTTACAAAATATTAGAACATCATGAACATCAGAGAAAAACCCTCCAGGTCTCAAGGCAGCAAAACATTGCCACATAATCACAAAAGCATTGCCACATCATCACCATGTTTGACTGTTGATATGATGTTCTAAGTGTGAAATTCCATATTTGCTTTAAGCCAGACATAATACGACCTATGTTGTCCAAAAATTTAAACTTTTGACTCATCTGTCTATTATTGGGGGTCATCCAGGTGCTTTTTTGCAAATGTGAGATGAACATTGCTATTTCTCTTGGTTAGTTTCTCTGCCTTGCTACTCTCCCATGAGTCCCATTTTTCCCCAATCGCTTTCTTATTGTGGAATCATGAACCTGAATCTGACCTTAGCTGAGGCTAGAGAAGCCTGCAGTTCTTCAGATGTTCTTCTAGGACCTTTTGTGACTTCCTCGACGTGTTGTCACTGTGCCCTTGGAGAAATTTTGGCAGATCACCCACTCCTGGTAAGATTCATCACTGTTCTAAGTGTTCTCCATTTGGAAATAATGGCTTGCACTGTGGTTTGGTATCCCAGAGACTGGAAATGGCTTTGAAACCCTTTCCATATATTTCAACAACTTTTTTTCTAAACTCTTCTGGAATTTTCTTTGATTGTGGCATAGTGTGCTTGTAGAAACTTTGTGGTGACCATGTCACTCCGATGGTAAGGTTCAATATGAGTGAGGATTGGATTCAACAGGGCTGACTGCAATCAGCATGTCAGAGTAGGGAAGAGTCGGCATAAATGTAACAGTTTTTGGATTTTGCTCATTTATTCAGCCTAGCACTATGAATATTTACTTCAAACAGCTTTGATACAGTAGCCATTAGCCATTTCAATTACATTCAGAGAGTTGGTTACAATTAAAACCAAAGTGCACAGTCCAATGTTATATTCAAACCTCCTTGCTGTTAAGATTGCATCAGGGGTACAGAATAATTGTAACAGTAAAATGCCCTATAATGTACACACTCAGGTTTTTTCTGCACGTACTAATTTTAGTCAAGGAAACACATTTCCAGTGGTAACTTGAGACCAGCTGCATCCTGGCATGAGGATGTGGCTTTATGTGGCATGAAAAAAGACATAAACAGTGACGCACAAGCAACTTCGTAACTTACCGTGAAATGAGTTGCGACTTCCAACCAGGTAAGTTTTTACAAGGCTAATTGTGACAATTTGCCAATCAGAAGCTTCTAAAAAGTCATTACATCAACTTCTGGAATCTTCCAGTTTATTTAAAGAGACAATCAACTTGGTGTATGTAAACTTTTGACCCACTGGAATTCTGTGTGAAAAACTGGGTTTGAATATCTTTAGCCTAGGTGTATGTAAACTTTTGGCCTGAACTGTAATACCAGCTTAAGCTCATACAACGTCAATCAATAATAACATTACGCCATTTAAATTAATGGGGATAATGTACGCATTTCAGTTTCACCAAAAACAATGGTTTGATCCATATGGTCAAGTGACTTTGAATGGCTGCTGCTAGAAAGCAGAGCTCTCTACAACAGACAACTTTTCCCGTACTTTCCTGCCACGTGAAAGACGCATCTTAAATAGCAGCAGTGCATTTAAATGAACTTTCTGCAGCTGTGTTTATTTACATAACCAGTCTTAGCAAATGCCTTGCTAAATTGAAAACCTTTGAGGACAGAATTTTGTGGCCTTGAAGGTAATTTGGCATGCATAACAAATATAGCCCACAATGTCTATATTCTGCGTAACGTCTATATACTGCATATCGTGTTTCCCTTTTTGTTCGATTCGCATAAGTTTAACAAACAAGTATTGAATTAATAAAATGGATCAATGGAAACAGGATGCACCTGAGCTCAATTTTGAGTGTCATGGCAAAGGTCTGAATACTTATGTAAATTTGATATTTCAGTTTTTTATTTTTAATAAATTTGAAAGAAAACCTGTTTTTGCTTTGTCATTATGGGGTATTGTGTATAGATTGATGAGAATAAATATGAATTTAATCAATTTTAGAATAAGGCCATAACGCAACAAAATGTGGAAAAAGTGAAAGGGTCCGAATACTTTCCAAAGGCACTGTATACACAGGCAAGCAATATAATATTGCATGGGCAAAGCATTAAATTACACATGTATAACAGTGTTAAACAGACAAACATACAGGGTTACATGGGTAAACAGCATCACACAAACAAACTACAGGGTTACAAAGATATAAAGGTTTTACAAAAGTAAAGAACAAAGTTACACACCTGGGGTGCAGTCTGCAGGATGTTGGGGTTGAGTAGTTCTCTGAGTGGAGGGTTGTCAGGCTGTTGAGACATGGTCACCATGGTTCCTGTGTTGATGGCCTGGACAGCTTCATCAAATCTGTCAGAGCCACAGTTTCAAGAATCACCCAAACATAGTGTCACCATTGTAATCATAAAATCAGTGACTAATTGTGAGCCACATGTGAAAAAAAAAAAAAAAAAAAAAAAGGGAAAGGAAAGCATGGATGGAATCTGTATGTTTAAAAAAAAGCTAAGTACCAAGTTCACCAGTATCCGCCAGGTACAGTGCACACAGACTGTGGTAATATACAACATGCAGTACCCTTTATTTCACCAAAGTAGGTCCAGGCCCTAAATGGATACTTATATGCTTAGTTTTTGCCCATATGTCACACCGGAGGGGCACTTGAGCTGGTCATGTACACAATCTACGGTAGATGGTAGAAAAGACATACTTATCCCCAGGGCTTAAATTGGGATTTGGGAGGTGGGTGGACCCTGAGATCAGGTGGGAGGTGGGTGAAAAAAGGTACAAACCAATTAATGTCTCAGCTCAAAATAGTTTAATGTATTGTGCACATAATTGTAATTAAGGAAAACAATGTTTTAAAAAGAATGTATACAATTGATGCAAGCTTTTACATAAAATATTTTAAGTTTATTGAGTGTCATTAATGCTGAGAATTTTTTTTACCCATGAAAATAATCGGTCATCTCCTCTTTTGTCCTCCCTTTCTTCCTCCTTTATCCATCTTTCTTGTGGCGACTGGTGAGCTGAGGCGCAAAACTTTCCTTTAAACTAATCATTGATGTCAAACTGTTTTAATTAATTTTCAGTGATTAACAAGCATGAATACGATCTGACTAAGCAATTGGAAAGGGACACACAGCTTCTTCGCACTGTGATTTTCCTTGAGTATCAATACAATTAATGCACAGAATAGGCTACTCAATACTATCATATATAGCCAGCTCTCCCCAAATAGGCAGTTTTAGCGAGTAGCCTAGGCCTTATAGCCTACATTTATTTTCATCTGCAGTACGAAATTGCACATTTTTAATCAAAATTATTTTCGGATACACGCACTGTCTTTCTATGCACTCATATTCATGGAAAACATCTGCAATGCGTAAATTGTAAACAAAATTGAAGTGCAGGTTTTGTTTTTGCTCATTATTCTGAAAGCTAACACGGTAGATAACAGACTGGTGTATCTTGTTTGTTAAGTGTAGACTACTTGGTGATTAAAACGGATTTTTAACGGATTAATTGAATTTATGATTTAATCCCCCTAACACGGTATGAAGTTGCTGTGTGTTAGGCTACTTGCCATTTGATTAGTCCGATCGTTGGCACGCTTGATAATAAAGGAAAATTACTAATGAAAACAGGTTGAGATCAATGATTAGTTTAAAGGAAAGTTTTGCGCCCCACCAATTTTTAAGCTCACCAGTCGCCGCTTCTAAAACGTTATGTATGTGGGAAATATTCAATCCTAGCTTAGCTGCTGACCAGCAACCTGATTTTGCTCAAGCAATCAAAGTTGCCATTAATAATAGCAGGCGTTCGTGGGAGCTGTTTACTCATCTCTCTTCAAAATGTTGCATAGATGAAATAACATGTTAATGAAATTACCTACCGCGTCCGCTTCCAAACAATCAAGACAATCAACAATATTTTTCTTTCTGTTCCTGTCTATATAAACGACTGTTCCTCCTGAGTTTTCTTTCTTCTGATTTTTGATTGGTTGAGCGAGTAACTGGCTAGAGGTAACACATGGATTGAAGCATACGAAAAATGGACTGGATTGTCATAATTAATTGTAAAACTGCCGGTCAAAATTATATATTTATTTACCAAAGGTGGGTGGACGCTGCTCACCCGCATCCACCCCCAATTTAACCCCTGCTTCTGGTGTGAGAGCCCAACAGAACATTTCCAGGCTTCATTTTCATGCACAAGGAATTTAGGCTTAGCTAGCACCCTAGACTTCCTCTTACTTAAAGTGTGTCTGTGTGTGTGTGCATGGGTCATCAAATTATGTTTGAGTAGGGCAGAGCTTATTGAAGGTTTTTTTTTTTTTAAATTTTTTTTAAGTTTCGTTAGCACAGCTATAATTAATTTGGCAATCTCGTATAAAATGATTCTGCATAAACAAAAACAGTAGGTGGCCTAGATAGATTGCATCTGCCATCATCCAGGTAACACCCACAGATAGGGAAACAAGGTGTTGTCTCAGCCTCAAATTATAAAGAGAACAAATAATAAATTAAGTACTTTCCAGCTCCATGTTATTTTATCTAGCTAGTTATATATTTGACCTAACTGAATCAATCTAGTATTTTATTGGTAGTTTTGGCAAGCTACTGATAGCTAGCTTTGAAGTTTAAAGAAGGAATCTGGCTTAAGTTACAAAGATGGTAGGCACTGCCTTTTTTCTCAGCCCATTGCCTTAGTGACTGTCTACAGACGTTCTGGCCCATACTCTAGCTTTGTTCATGACTTGGCAGAATTCCTCTTTCACTTACAGTAGCTATAAGCTTTGACGAAGTGGTGTTGTAAGGTGACTTTAACCTGCATGATGAAAATGCAGATAATCCTCTTACATCTGCATTTGTGAATATCTTAGGATCCATAGGCTTCACTCAAAACATTTTCGATCCCACATTGTTGTGGTCACATCTTAGATCTGGTTTTGGTGTTGATGTCACTGATGTTGTAATCTGCTCACATAACCCTATTTTGTCTGACCATTTTCTTATAACAGTACAACTACATTTGGCTCACCCCATAGCATCTGAACCGAAAATGGATTTAGGTTGCACTATTATGACTAACACTGCTACAAACTTTATTGATACAATTCCGGAATACTTTTGATGGTTCAGCTTCCTGTGTGTCTACTGATAATCTAGCAGAGGGATGTCCAATGTCCATCTACCCGGGTAGTATGATTTTTCTTAGTATTATGGTGGAGATCTCTAAGCTTATCTGTAGTTTAGTAGAGATGGGATACAGTGCCGATCCGTCTTCTCCACTGTAGCGTTAGTTCACTGTTCATGGGTAGTGAATCGTTCACTGGCTCAGCCGAAGTTCTATTCTTCTCAATCAGAATCAAGCACAGAAAAAAAACCAACCTGCATACGGCAGGGCAAGGTTCAATTAGCTTCTGTTCACCTTAAACATCACTCGATCTGAAATCAAACATCATCTCTCAAAATTCTAAATTAAAGTAAAAACTAATTTACAGCAATTAGGCATGACTGCAATACACTGTTTTAGACAAAATAACATGGTCAAATAGCTGGACATGGCTAAGACTTGCCATCAGTTACTGCATTAAAGAAATGGCTGGCATTACATTAGCTTCATTGCATACAATTTCCTTTTAAATCAAATCATGAATGACTCAGATATTTCTCCAATAGTTTTTTTTGCAGGAAATTCTAAATTCACATTAAGCAGCAACACAACAGAACGAAATAAAACTAATAGAATCTTTTAGCACATAGGCTAGTCATATGAAGTTAAATTGACTAAGCTTCAGCTAAACTAGCAGTTAGCACAGCATGGCTACTCTTTGATAAACACTCACCGGAGAATTCAAACAAAACGACACAAAAAGGAATCCTCAGCAGGCAATTGCAGATGTTCAATCAATGATAAACTTAGTTGTGTTCTTGTAAATCTTATAACAGAACTGAAAGTTAATATTTTTAACTAGTTCTCTCCATGTGTCTCTTGCAGGGACTTTTGTTGTTCTGTTCAAGCAAGTCTGACCCCAGTATTTTTCCACAGGGCGCCTCTGCTACTACGAAACAGATAATTAACCCTTTATTGGCAGTGTTCATATTGAGTGGGTTACATCCACTCCCCCTGAACCTGCATGCATCCTTGCATGTGATTATAGTCTATTCTCTACACTGTTTCAGAGGACAAGGGCTCTAACTGACATATGTAAGGGGCAGTGTCATAGACAAGGGCTTGGGAGAATGCCTGGTCTAAGGCATTTAAGATGGAATGCAAGACGGAGACTAATGGGTTTCCAAAAGTCGGGTAAGTCAGTTTCCTAGGGACTGTTCTCTGTCTGGAGGATCTTCTCAACTCCATCTCTTCATGATGAACAGTTTCACCACTCTCTTCTGCTTCACGTTTCTCCTCTCCTTTTGTTCCAGGATCTTTTCCAGTTCCCTTGGTATACAGATCACTCTGACTGGTGGTTAGAGTTTCAGGCGCATGTCCCTCAGCTTCAATTCCAACACTCTGATCTGCAGGTAAGCATTGCACTTGATTTCATTCCAAATTTTCATCAATTGGCAGGTTGAAATATTGGAGCTTCAGGATTAAGGGAGGCACTTCTAGGCCTTACTCGACTTCCTTGCTCTCTGGGGTAAATGTGACTTCCAACTGGACTTCACCTTCCACTGGTTAATCAGGTTCAGCAGGTCCTCTCTCTAGTCTTGGATCATTTTGTTTGGCTCTGCTCTGTTGTCCACGGTTACGTTCTATAACTACTGTCTCATCTAAGCACTGGGACTGAGGGAAGTAATACTCAACCTCATCCTCACTTTCAGGCATTGACATCTCCTCATCATCTCTAACTTCATGAGTGAAGTGTGTAGTGAACAATCAGGCTCCTGTGATGCTTCTGGTCTATGACGATCTACTTCCCCAACTGTAAGTGGGAGGAACCCACAAGGCAAGAGTAAGTCTCTATTTAACCTCTTAAGGCACAAGCCAAATTTTGCCAATCCTTGCCCATTTAGGGGGTACCCTATTTAAAGCTTTATAACTCCAGACGTGAACACCACAGAGACTTGAAAAATGGCTTAAATGAAGCAAGACATTTGTACAATTTACAATACTAACACAGATTAGTTTATATTCATAATTTTGGAAGAAATAAAGTGCCACAAATGCAATTGTTTTGACAAAAAATCCAAAATAAATTTGCACTTTTTAAGTTCGCAATGAAATACTGCGAGATTGAATATATGCAGGAGGTTAAACTATACATGTGCTAGGTCAAAAACTTCTTGACCACAAGTTCATAAAATCTAAGGGTGGATATGTAGAACTACTATAGATGTATGAAGCAAAAACTAAGCAGTGTACCCAGCATCTCCAAATCTATCCAAAATGTCTAAATTATGCATTGCTGTAAATCATAACATATCCATGTATTTCACTACAAATCAACTGTTTTGACTCAAGAAAATCACTGTTGCATAATTTTCAAATGGGAATTACAAGCTTTCAGTCAGTACAGTGGTCTAAAATAGCTAGGTGTCCAGAAACATATCCAAAATCTCTCCAAAATTGAATAAAATGTTTTTTGTCCATTATAAAGCATATAGATGAGCCCCTTATGAGGGTTTAAGATGAAACATTGCTATCAGATTAAAAAAATAATGCAAAAACATTGTCACACAATGCGGTACAGTACCTAAATGTGTAATAATTAACTCGTGTGTATTTCTATACTCTGTACTCTCGTATGTTTTATTGTATGGGGATGAGACAACATGAAAACAATTTTCACCCGTCCACCACGTTTTGGCAATGTTCCAGCTCTGACGTCATCACTGTTGCATGCTTCACAAAAACTATTACACTTCCGTCTAACGCTTACATTACAGTGTGAAATATTTACATTATATAACACCACTAACCTATTTAAAAATACTCAATTTCAAAAAGAACGTATATAACCGAAATATTTTGAACGATAATACTTACATAGCAATGGTGAAATCTCCTCTATGTTCAGTAGATAGAGACAGAGAGACAGTATCAATTAGCCTATATTGTTCTATTCGCTTCTGTTTTGCTCCAGAAAACGATGTCAGCTAGGTCTATCAGCAAACATATGGCTTAGCTATGTTCAGAAGTCCTCAATAATAATAGTATTTTCCAAGAAATTACGAAATATCCTTGAACATGTTTCGTTAGGTGCATCGTATTTGTCTGCTAACAGAGTGTGATTGCGTAAGTGAATGCTATGCTAAGAATATTTTCTGTTACGCTGACCTATAAAACGCTATTCCGAAAGCAGAATTAGACATGTTATACATCGTTAGAAAGCTTATACTCTCGCCTACCGAATAAATGAATTGTAAATCTAGTCAGACTGTACTAAAAAGGGCGACGACGCCGTAAACAACAGGTGTGGTGTTACGCACAGCTATTTTGGAAGATACCCAGGCGTCACAGATGCGCCTATATTTCCCAAACGGATTGTCCAAGACAATATATGACCACGCAGTCTCAAAATGGACATCTCTACACGTAAAACCAACAGTAAGGTTTTATATTTATTCAATATTTAGTCCCAGATATTGACTGTAGAATGACATGGTATCATTTTTAAAAACTTTTTCTCATTTATTTCGTTATTCAGTGAGCAGCGTTTTCACTGCTGTATAGGCATATCTTAGGGCTATTGTCGGGTTTATCTTGTTGCTATGACGGAATACGATTTTTTTAGTGGTGAAAGAATATTTTTATGAATGCCAAGATAGACAATATTGTCCATTATGTCAAGGGTGGGGGGTGTTTTTTAGATGAGACTGCAGGGAGGGGGTGTGTGTTAAATGAACGACGGGAGCGACAATGGTGGGGCTGCGAAACTCCGTTTTCGGCATAGTTGTCATGTATCGTCTACTAATGAAACGGAAACAACGCGTTTCTGTTTTCATCTCACACTTTGGTTGCAGTAGCACCGAATGTTTGAGTTTAGTAATTTAGGCACGCGGGCGTGCCCACCACTAGGGGCTGTGCGCTAAGAGGTTAACACTCTTTCAGGGCCGTCGCCAGTTTCTGGTACAACACAGACAGGAGAATCTTTAATCTGTTTGACAACAGTGTAGATGGTTTCACTCCAGCGATTAGCGATTTTATGCTTCCCTCGAATGCCAACATTCCTTACCAAGACCCGATCTCCGGCTGCCAAGATGGACTCTGACTTTACTGTCAAACCTTTGCTTGTTCTGTAGCGCAGTCTTCAGACTGTTTTCTGCAGCAAGTTTTTAGCTTTCCTGAAGATTTTCCCTCAAACTCTTGACATTTTCAGAGTGAGGTACTTTGCTGTATCCCTCAGGGTTCAGTCCAAAAGCAATGTCAATTGGTAGGCATGGTTGTCTGCCAAACATCAGCTGATAAGGAGAGAATCCAGTGGTGTCGTTTTTGGTGCAGTTATAAGCATGAACTAAGGGCTGCACAAAATCCCTCCATTTGACTTTGTCCTCCTCCTCAAGTGTTCCCAACATCTCCAGGAGGGTGTGATTGAATCGCTCCATGGGATTTCCAAGGGGATGACATGGTGTTGTCCTTGTCTTTTTTATGCCAAGTAGCAAGCACAATTCTTTGATCAAGGTGGACTCAAAATCGCGGCCTTGGTTGCTGTGCAATCGCTCCGGAAATCCATAATGAATGAAAAAGTTGTTCCACAGAGCCTTTGAAACATATTTTGTTAAATGATCAGTAATAACTAAGATGTTCTTAGTTCCTCTTCCGTCTGGTTCCAATGAAAGATAGTCTATACAGACTAGTTCTAAAGGGCAACTCATCTTGATATTCACCGGAGGGGCACTCCGTTCAGCTCGAGCTTTTCTCCTGTACACCTCTCACAGGTCCTGATCTTTTCATTTACATCCATTGCCATACGTGGCCAATAGAAGTGTGTGCGGACCAGGTCTATGGTCCTTTCCATGCCCATGTGCCCATTAGCATCATAGAGACCCTCAAGCGCTGATTTTCTAAAGCCCTTTGGAAGAACAAGTTGGTATGAGGGTCCTCCCAGGGTAATTCGCTTCCTGTACAGAACCTCATTGTTCAAGACTAGTTAGTCCATCACCCTCAACATCAGCTGGACTTCTCTGTCTTCCCGCTGTCTAGCTCTGTATGACATTTCCTGTCTTAAGGATGGATATCACTATACTGAGACAGGGTCATTTCTCTGTTCCAGTGCCCAGTCTTGTTGTGACATCTGGGGCAGCGCACATGATCCAGGGAGTAGATCGGTTTGACAAAACTCTGCAGGGATGGCAGCTGCGTCGATGGCAAGACACTCAACAGAGATGGGAAATTCAGTTATTGCTGGCTCTGCATCAGAGGCTTGAATGATCTGGTGTCTCTGGCACATGGCCTTTACTGCTTCAGCTGGGAAATCAGGCTCTTTGCCATCCAGCACAAAACGAGCAATGATGTTAAAGTCAAACTGGGCGGAAAGCCAACGATGTTGGCTGCATCGAGTTTGGCAGATGTCAAAACATATGTAAGCGGGTTGTTATCTGTCACAATTGTGAATTTCACACCATAGATAGTCGAAAAACTTCTCTGTGACAGCCCACTTGAGGGCTAAAAAGTCGAGCTTATGTGTGGGATATTTTCGCTCGCAGCTGGAGAGTCCTCTGCTGGCATAAGCAATAACTCTCAATTTGCCTTCCTGTTCCTGGTACAGGGCTGCATCAAGTCCATGCATACTTGGATCTGTGTGCAAGATGTATGGCTTCTTTGCGTTTGCAAATCCAAGGATAGGAGTAGTTGTGAACTTGTGAATGAGCATCTTAAATGCTCCCTCACATGTGGATGTCCATTTTTCATATATGACTGCTTTGGGTCTACACTTGAGGTGCATTTGGAGTTGCTGCGTGGAGAGTTTGACTTTCTCTTTGGAGGAAAGTAGCCAGTAGTCAAGTCATTGAGGGGTCTTGCAATTTTGGAGTAATCTTTTATGAACCTCCTATAATACCCGGCAAAACCTCCTTGATATTACTAGGCCTTGGCCAGGTAGTTAGAGCAGCTATCTTGGCAGGGTCTGTCTCCACACTATTTCTGATACGATGTGGTCCAGATATTTGACAGATTTCCTGAAGAACTGGCATTTCTCTGAAGAGAGTTTCAATCCAAAATCCTTCAATTTGTTGAGAACACGCAGCAGGCAGTCCTCGTGTTCCTCGAGTGTATCAGAGAAAACAATTAGGTCATCAAGAAAAACCAAAACTTAGTTCAGGTTCATACTACCCACACACTTCTCCATCACATTTTGAAAAGTGCTGGGAGCATTTGTAACGCCCTGGGGCATTCTATTGAACTCCCAGAACCCCATTGGCATCACAAAAGCGGTTCTGCAGGACGGAGTGTGGCACAGTGGGTAAGGAACTGCGCTTGTAACCGAAAGGTCGCAGGTTCGATTCCCGGGTAAGGACACTGCCGTTGTGCCCTTGAGCAAGGTACTTAACCTGCATTGCTTCAGTATATATATCCAGCTGTATAAATGGATACAATGTAAAGTGCTATGTAAAAAAAAAAGTTGTGTAAGTCGCTCTGGATAAGAGCGTCTGCTAAATGCCTGTAATGTAATGTAATGCATTTGTCTTCTTCCTCGACTTCCACCTGGTAATCGTCCACCTGAAAACCATTTTGATCCTGTCAAGGCTGAAAAAGCTTCCTCTATGTTAGGCAGGGCATACGCATCCTTTATGGTCAGATTATTCAACTTGCGATAGTCGACACATAGCCTGATATCACCGTTCTTTTTCTTCACCACTACGATGGGCGAGGCAAAGGGACTTTCAGATTCACGTGTGACATTGGCATCACAAAGCTCTTTCAAATTAAGTCTCACAGCCTCATAATCAGATGGATGGATAGGCCTTGGCCTCTATTTGAATGGGGTAGGATCTGACAGGCGAATACGATGCTAGACCGCAGTGGTATGACCATAATCAAGATCGTTGAGGGCGAAAACCTCTGACATAGAGTTTAGCTTCTTGGTGATCCTCGCTCTCCACTCCTCAGGTAGGGCTGAGTCAGTAAAGTCGAAGGTGAGTTTGTTATCAGAGTCAGATGATGAGCATATGGTGTTACATGCTGCAGTGGTTGGAACAGGATGGGATGGGTCACACCAAACAGTTTTGTTGGCATGTTCTGGTAGTGAGGATATGGACATGGGAAGGGAGAGTTCAGCGATGTTGTGACCAGCAGGCACTTTGATATCATGTTCTGTCTCATTTTTTACCAGAACCGGCACTTTGAAAGACCCATGGGCGGGGCTCGTCATGATATAGCTGCAAAACAAGAGGCCACCAGGCAAACTTGAATGAAAGGATGGCTCTACTAGCAGGGGCTCACCTGAAACTGTTGGGACATTCCTTGCATATCCGGTCAAGACCACCTTTTCCCCTGCTGAGACGGTGATGCACTTTTTGCTCTGCAGTTTCACTCTTCCAACTCTGCCATTTTGTTGATGGATTTTGTGTCTGATATACAGATGGTTCACGAGAGGTGAGTAAGCTCCATCCCCTGTCTTGTTGCGAGCCTGTTTGTCCTGGTGTGATATGCACTTTTCATACAGAATGTCCAGTGTGTTGGTTCCTGTTAGCACAAGAATCTCCATGTTTGTTCCGCAGTTAGGCACAATGAGCACCAGAGTATTAACTTCTTCAGGCTCTCCTGTTATATTTTCAGGGGAGAGAATGCTGACCTCAATGTAGCCAAGATAGGGCACTTCTTGACCACCAGCACCCTCTATATCCAAGAGGTCATTGAGAGGTAAAATTGGCTGATGTGACAGGTGACTCTCATAGAAGGACTTTGATCCTGTGGTCACCTGTAAGCCTGTATCGAGGAGGCTGTTAGAATGAGATCCTTCGATGGTGACAGTTGCAGTGCATTTAGGCCCTATCAATCCTCTAGGGAGGACATCAGTAGATGATGGAACTGGTGTATGGCCTTCACAGTTCACTTTTTCTTGATTTTGTGTGGGACTTGGCATGGTGTCAGGGGGTCCAGTTCGTCCGTCTACTGGGACCCGGTCCAGTTTAAATTACCATATTTGGCTTTCCATTCATCTTGTCTTGCTTTCAGTTCTTTGTATTTCTGATCCACGAATGGTTTATTTGGAGGATTTTCACACAGTCTGGCTATGTGGCCATTGTCACCACATTTGAAGCAAAACCAAGCTTTTGGTTAGGGCTTTGGTGCAGCCTGATGAGCTTGGAGATCTGTCTTGGCTTTAGCTGAGGGCCTATCCTGGGTCTCATCCCCATTGGAGTCATGTTTCTTTTTCCTCTGCTCTTTCTTTTTGCTGAGCTGAGACTGCAGTTCAGCGACCTGTTTCCTTAAGTCCTCTGCCTCTGTAATGTAAGCCTGGAGTACACTTGCATTTGGATTACAGTAGGGGGTCACTTCAGATACAGACTGCATGTGTACAGACGGTTTCACGTTGAAACTTTCTCAGTAGGTGTCTATTAGCATCAGCTCTCTTAACACTATTCCTCTGGATAGCTGTGTTGAGCAGTAACTGCAGCCGCTGTAGAAACTCTGAGGCTTTCTCACCTGATTAGTTCTGATGAGTATTTAGGAGTCTCGCTAAAATTTTCTCCCCATCTTCCATCAGTCCATATGCTGAGTCCAGGATTTTCACATAATCACGAGGGGATGCATGTGGGCCAAGCTGTCTTACCAGGTCAGAGGCAGGGGAAAGTAAACTTTCTAATATTTTACGCCCCTGCATATCAACAGGAAGGTTA
Organism: Anguilla anguilla; assembly: GCF_013347855.1. Lineage (NCBI taxonomy): Eukaryota > Metazoa > Chordata > Actinopteri > Anguilliformes > Anguillidae > Anguilla > Anguilla anguilla. Next base: position 25,149,983 of record NC_049205.1, on the reverse strand, counting down.
TCCTGGATCATGAGCTCTACGTGGAGACATCATGTCTCAAAGTCTGCTTCACCAAAAGGCTTAGGGACCCGTCCTGAAAAAGAACGAAGCCATTTGGACCCTTGGCTCGGTGCAGAGGAACCATCATTCTTAATGACATGCTCGACCACAATCCGTTGGATTTCAGGCGGGTTAAAAATGTCATTGCTGGATGCATCGGGGATACTGCCAGAGCGGGTTGCCTTATTTTTGTCACATTTCGTATTTTTGAGGCTATTTCAGGTGAAGTGGGCTTAGTACTGTCTGGATTGTTCTGTGATCTATGTATTAAGGGCGTGCGACCACCATCAGAGTCTGGGTCACTTTCCGAGTGAGAACTCACATGTGGATCAATGGGGTCTGCCCTTAGTGCAACTTGGCTCCTATCATGAGCCATTCTGTCAATGCTATCCATACGTCACATAACATTAGGGTTTCCTGCACTAGGGAAATATCAAGGGAGGTTTGGCGACAGTTGAAAGACAGAATCTTCAGATTCAAACTCTATCAGAGCCTTAATACCACGTCCATGTCCTCTTTGTCTAACCCTCATCACTTTGTTCACAGCTCCAAACTGTCCACAGAATTCAATGATTAGCTCATCTGTGTCTGGTTCTATAATACCCTCTAATGCACAGATTTCTTTTCATCTGTACCATACTCTTGTTTAAATTCCATGGCTGTATGTGAAGAAAACCTCAACCAAAAGAAATACAGAATTGGTCTATTTAACAAGTTTAATTTCCCATTAAACCTGTAGCTAAATAGCTTAACCTCTTAGCGCAAAGCCCCTAGTGGTCGGAACGCCGGTGTGCCGAGATTACTGAACTCAGACATTCGGTGCTACTGCAACCAAAGTATGAGTTAAAAACAGAAACGTTTTATTAGTAGACAATACACAACAACTAACCCAAATACGTTTCGCAGCGCCACCATTGTCGCTCTGGTCATTCATTTAACACGCACCCCCTCCCTGCACCCCCCACCCATGACATAATGGACAATATTGTCACCAAAAAATCATACTCCGTCATAGCAACAAGATAAACCCGACAATAGCCCTAAGCTATGCCAATACAGCAGTTAAAGCTGCTTGCTGAATAACGAAATAAAAGAGAAAAAGTTTTTTAAAATGATACCATGTCATTCTACAGTCAATATCTGGGACTGAATATTGACTAAATATACAACCTTACTGTTGGTTTCACGCATAGAGATGTCCCTTTTGAGACTGAGTGGTCATATATTGTCTTGGACAATCCGTTTGGGAAATATACACGCATTTGTGATGCCTGGGTACCTTACAAAATAGCTGTGCGTAATACCACATGTGTTGTTTACGGCGTTGTCGCCCTTTTTAGTACCGTCTGGCTTGATTGTCAATTCATTTATTCAGTAGGTGAGAGTATAAGCTTTCTAACATGTATAACATGTCTAATCTTGCGGTTTGAATAGCGTTTTATATGTCAGCGTTACTGAAAATCTTCTTATCAGAGCATTCACTTACGCATTCACTCTAAAAGACGCTGCACCTAACGAAACGTGGTCAACGAGTTTCCGTAATTTCTTGGAAAATACTATTATTATTATGGACTTCTGGGCATAGCTAAGCCATATGTTTACTGATAGACCTAGCTGACATCGTTTTCTGGAGCAAAACAGAAGCGAATAGAACAGTATCATTGATTTACTGTCTCTGTCTCCATCTACTGAACATAGATAAGATTTCATCATTGCTATGTAAGTATTACTGCTCAAAATATTTTGGTTATATACGTTATTTTTTAAATTGAGTGTCTTTAAATAGGTTAGTGGTATTACATAATGTGGATATTTCACACTGTAATGTAAGCTTTAGTTAGTAGTGTAATAGTTTTTGTGAAGCAAGCAACAGTGATGACGTGAGAGTTGGAACATTGCCAAAACGTGGTGGATGGTTAAAAATTGTTTTCATGTCATCTCTTCCCCATACAAGAAAATATACGAGAGTACAGAGTATAGAAATACATACAAGAATTAATTATTACACATTTAGGTGCTGTACCGCATTGTGACAATATTTTTGCATTATTTTTTAAATCTGATAGCAATGTTCCATATTAAACCTTCATAAGGGGCTCATTTATATGCTTTATAATGGACAAAAAACATTTTATTCGATTATATAGTTATATAGTATTCGATATAGTTTAACCTGCTGTATATATGCAATCTCTCAGTATTTAATTGCAAACTAAAAAAGTTTAAATTCATTTTTGATGTTTTGTATAGACAATTGCATTTGTGGCACTTTATTTCTACCAAAATTATGAATATAAACTAATCTGCACTAGTATTGTAAATGGTACAAATGTCTTGCTTCATTTAAGCCATTTTTCAAGTCTCTGTGGTGTTCACATCTGGAGTCATAAATCTTTAAATAGGGTACCCCGTATTTACTAAATGGGCAAGGATTGGCAAGATTTGACTTGTGCGCTAAGGGGTTAAATGCTCCATAAATAAAAAATAATGACAACGTTTTATTGAACAAAACAAAACCAAGGGGGTGACTCAGTGTTGCTCAAACGAAAGAAAGAAAAATGATAACGCACAAAGCCATCATTAATTGAACTGAACTGACCAGAATTGGATGACTGGTGGTTTCGTCATGTTTTAAGTATGCTTACTTTGATTATTCATCAACTGGTTCCAAATCAGCATAGGTTTGACTTGTATTACTTACTCATTAACGTTGCTATACTAGTGGTCGGCACGCCGGCGTGCCGAGATTACTCAACTCAGACATTCAGTGCTACTGTAACCAAAGTATGAGTTAAATACAGAAACGCGTTGTTTTAGTTTCATTAATAGACGATACACGACAACTATGCCAAATACGGAGTTTCACAGCGCCACCATTGTCGCTCTGGTCGTTCATGTAACACACACCCCCTTCCCCGCAGTCTCATCTGCAACTACACCCTCCACCCATGACATAATGGACAATATTGTTTATCTTGGCATTCATAAAAATATTCATCATATATTCATATATTTCATCACTAAAAAATCGTATTCCGTCATAGCAACAAGATAAACCCGACAATAGCCCTAACAACAGTGAAAACGCTGATCACTGAATAACAAAATAAACAAGAAAAAGTTTTGAAGAATGATACCATGTCATTATATCTGGGACTAAATATTGAATAAATATACAACATTAGCATTGGTTTTATGCATAGAGATGTTCCTTTTGAGACTAAGTGGTGTCGGACAAGCAAGGATTAATTAAGAATATGTTTATCTTCTGAAAACAGCGGTTCCAACAATCAATATCCTTATTAAGATGTTCAGCACTCTGAATACTGAACCAAGTGATATTGTGTGCTAGAACCCCTGACTTAACCTACATGTAAAATATATTTTATGTGATTTAATAATATTTATTAAAATGAGAATTATCAATTAAATCACAGAGTTCATTGATAGGTCAGTCTACAGTGCACTGGTGGAATCAACCAACAAGTCAAAACAAGCTCTATACCAGGGAGTAAAACAAATGATTATCTGCTTAAAATAAAGGCAGTTGGACTCAACTGTGATCCTTACAACTTACCAAAGAACCAGTGGTCCATGGACATTCAAAAAGAAATCGGAGCTATCTTTTTACAGACTGCCGAAAGCTAAAGAAAAGAGAAGCAAATGGATCGCTGCAGTTCGCAGAAACAACTGGAATCCAGGCACCGAAACGTGGATTTGCGGTTGTTATTTTGTGTCAGGTATGTTGGATTTTTGGGTAAAATCATACCTTAATTTATATGCTTGGCTAGCTAACACTATCTAACCATCCCCCTTTGTTTGTAGAACACAAGGCTCATCATGATGGATGTTTTTTAAATAAACGCTGACAAAAACTTTACAGTTACACAGAATATAAATGAAAGATGCTAAATATTTAATTGATGAGTAGTCAATACAGTACATAACGTAAGGTATGACTTTACCCAAAAATCCAACATACCTGACACAAAATAACAACCGCAAATCCACGTTTCGGTGCCTGGATTCCAGTTGTTTCTGTGAATTGCAGCGATCCATTTGCTTCTCTTTATCTTTCGGCAGTCTGTAAAAAGATAGCTCCGATTTCTTGTTGAATCTATTTGTACAGTCAATCGTACAACAGCTCTTTCCCATTTTAGATGTGTTTTTATGGCAGTCAAGCTTAACGCTAACGCTGCCACTCAATCTTTTTGCCACTCAGTGGGTGTAACCGCAGTGACTTCCACTTGCTGTGACCTCATGTGCATACCCTCTATACCACACGTGTTGTTTATGGCGTTGTCACCATTTTTAGTACAGTCTGGCTTGATTGACAATTCATTTATTCAGTAGGTGAGAGTATAAGCTTTCTAACGATGTATAACATGTCTACTTTTGCTTTTGGAATAGTGTTAAGTCAGCGTAATCTAAAGTTTTGTTATCATCGCATTCACTTACACATTCACTCTGTGGTAGCAGTAAAAGACGCTGCACCTAACGAAACGTAGTCAACGATTTTTCGTAATTTCTTGGAAAATACTATTATTATTGAGGACTTCTGGGCATAGCTAAGCCATATGTTTGCTGATAGACCTAGCTGACATCGTTTCCTGGTGTAAGGCAGAAGCGGATAGTTAGTAGTGTAATAGTTTTTGAGAAGCAAGCAACAGTGATGAGGTGAGAGTTGGAACATAGCCAAAACGTGGTGGACGATTGAAAATTGTTTTCATATTGTCCCATCCTCATACAAGAAAACATACGAGAGTACAGAGTATAGAAATACATACAACAGTTAATTATTACACATTTGGGTACTGTACAATTTTGTGTGACAATATTTTTGCATTATTGTAAAATCTGATATTAATGTTTCATCTTAAACTTTCATAAGGGGTTCATTTATATGCTTTACAATGGACAAAAAACATTATATTCCTTTTTGGAGAGATTTTGGATACAGTGGTCACTGGTTTCAGATGACGCTTCTGCCGCGAGAGATCTTCCCGGCAGCGGCAAATCTGAATATATTTTCTTTGTATTTCTACAGGAACTACTTTTGTTTGCAAAACCACCACCAGGTGGCAAATGTGAACACCCAAAACCATATATGGCAGTTAACACTTCAACTGTGGCACTCACGAGCCAAGTAGAACAGTGTTATCGCTGCTCTTATTTTAACGGGAAAGGAGAGGAAATGAAAATACATTTTAAAGATAAGCTGAAAACAGGGACATGCTTGTTACCCATAACATTTTTGTGTGTATTTGAGTGACATTTACGTCTATAAACGGTTATTCAACGAACTTTGTGGTCAGACTGTGAAACTTAATAATAGTCAGAGAATTTTGAGCACAGTCTAAAGTCATCCATGTTAGTTTCACTTAGGATATAGGGTAGAGTTTGTATAAATGTAACGCATCATAAATGTAACACGGTTCACTGCTGCTAGTTGTCATTTGAGAATTGTATGCACAATTCAGTCCTGTACCAAATGATTAATGGAAAAGCATTTATCACACACATTTATTATAAGCACACACCAGATTGGTCTGCTTTGGCTATTTGGTTTTGTGTGAATTGTTTTTAATTAGAATGTATACAAGGCAAATTTCCCGTAGTCGTTTCTCTCCTGTCAGCGTCTCTTTCCTCGTTTACCGAATAGGGAATGGACAATTATTTAAATTACTGAATCATTTAAATAAACCATCATTGTTTAACATTTTAGTATTTGCTCATGGTTAAAGGGGAAATGAAGGAAGCGAGCGTAGATAAAGTTGATTCATTACCGCTGTCTCTACCTCGGCATTCCTGTGATTTGTTTTTTCTGATGTTTTTTTTTTTGAGGCACTTTTGCGAGAGACCGGCAAAGATGTGCGCAGACCATCTTGCGTTCATAAGAACTGGGGATGGTAGGAGGGGCCAGGCGGTGAAGCCTAGGAAGTAACGGGGAAACAGTCTCTACTGCGCATACTTCAGGGCAAAAGCGCTTGCTGCTCATTGAAGTTAATGATTTAACAACCAAGGAAAACCTCATCTGTCCATTTTTTCTGATTATAAATTTCATTTTGTGCAGCAGTTTCGGAAACAATGGTTTTTGTGGTCCAGAAGTCTTGGGAAAATGTATCTTCGATTTATCCCCAGTAGCACTGTATCCTACAGTAGCTTCCAGTGTGAATATAGTTTATTCTACTGGATCGTTCAGACACATTCGCACATCCGCATTCCGTATCAACACACAGAGCTCTGCAACAGATACATTGATCATCTGAACAAAGTGTTGCGCCAAATTGTGGAATTGCGAAGTGGACCAACTGGAATGTAGCCATTGTAATTTAATTGGAGAAAATTTCATCCCACTATCTGTGGTCTGGTGTTGCCGTTTCAATATCATTAAAATCCTTTTTCCTCAAATATATTGGCTTATGCAAATTTATCGTCAATTTATCCTCGGTAGCATCCTACAGCAGCCTACAGTGTGAATACAGTTTATTCCACTGATAATGTTTGATCGTTCAGTTGCTAAATAGCCTGCCAGAGGAGAGACAGTACATTCGCACATCCGCATTCCGCACCAACACCTGGCTATTGTCAGGCAGTGGGGGTGTGAAGACAAGCCAAACTCCACTAAACTGCCCTCAAATTTAAAGTCATCCTGTCAGACTTGGCCTATATTATTGAGTTTGTTTGTTTAACACCCATACGTTCACCCAACTCCTAAAAAAAAGAAAATGTTTTAATTAGTAGGTTAGCTGGAATGTATTTACTATCACAAACAAGTATTAACTAAAGCTCTATTCGCACGGCACTAGTATTACCTGGGGACCTCGTGATTTAGAAATTACGCGCTCCCCCACGTCTGTGTTTCATGCTGCGCATTCGCACGGGATAAGAGAAGTCTGTATTTTACTCGAATTTACTGACATTATCCCCCGGATACGATTGAAAATGTCAAGGCTCTGCTCTGCGTAATGGTAAAATACGACCCCAAATCTCCGGGATGCCGATTCGCGCGGGACTAATATTATCACATGACCTCTGTGTTTGACGGAATATGGTAGGTAATTTGCGGTGGAATTTTTACTTTACAAATTACAGACATGGCAGATTCGCACGGGATTCGGATCAGACGACCTCCACAATTATTACAAGTTACTACAGGTCCCCAGGTAATACTAGTCCCGTGCGAATAGGGTTTATGTCTCCATTTTCACCGTAGCCTGACTTGTTTCTGATATAGCCTGGCTGCGCGACTGCTGTGGCCTTTGAGTTGATTTGAGTTTGATTTCTGTAACAAAAGCCGCGTTTCCACCAAAATTACCCGGAACTTTCAGTCCCAGGAACTACTTTACCAGGAACTAAAAGGTTCCTTCAGCCAATGGTTGTCTGCGTTTCCACCGGGGTCTAAAGTCCCGCGAAGATTAGGCAAATTAGCCCACTGACGTATGAAAAAGTGACGTTGTCGTCGGTCCATCTGTCTTCTTCTGTAACCCCATACTACCACCGAAGTAGCCTACATTATTTTCTAATAACCGGGACAGCCCGGAGGTGTTTATTCCACTTATATACAACGGGTTACCAACAATGACTATATATGGTTACTTTTGTATTTATTGATTTTTATCGATTTAATCACATGGAATTGAAATATTCTTCTGCACCCGTTTGGGCATATTTTACCGTTGTCAAGCAAAACTGTCGTTGGTAGTTGAACTTGGACCGTTATGCAACAAATAGGAAATAACAGACCAATAGTCAGATTGTAACTGTTTTATATATCCTCTCAAACACATTCATTATGTTTTTATGCGAACATTCGCTTTCATGTCTTGACATCCGAAGCGACAGAATGCATTCACATTTCCAATATAACTGGCAACAACAGCAGAAAACATGCACACGTTGTAAACAATTTGCTGTTTGATTACTTTCTCATCGTCAATTCTATATAGGCTAATCGCAAAATGACAAGAATAGAACGAAAACTCGGACTTGCGTGAAAATTTAAATTAGTAGTGGTACAGCCACCATTTGTTTTCCTTCGAAGTTACTGCTAGCCGAGCAGCGAAGTGTGCCCTCCAGATGCGAACCATGCACCATAAATTAGTCCATAGTCTTCCTGGTCTTTTTGTGGAATTGAAGAATGGCAGAGTAAAATTACGGCAGTCTGAAAAAGCTAAAGGTACGATTACTAGAATTAACCTGTTATTTTACCATGACAAAAAGTGCGGAAGGTGATTTCCAGTTTGCTTTTACTGTATCACCAATGTGAATTACGCAGAACTACCGCATACCTCACATAACTGTATCAAACGTTTTGAGTCAATTACAACGGGCTAACAAAGAAAATCCGGAAGAAAATATTCAGCAACCGAATTAATCCGTTTGAATGTTTTAGTACGTAATATGCTGTCCCAGCACGAATGCTTAGCATTTTATAAAACGATTACTAAAGCAAGAAAAGAACAGAAGAGCACACGTTATAATTCCAAGACGTTGGCAGGCTATAACCAAAAGTAGGCTACTGCGCCGCATAACATACAACATACAAATTTGATTTGAAGTTTGCGCCCTCGTATTTTTAAACATGGCGCCTGAAAATAGACACAAAAAAATTTGTCAATCAGAAATGTTCAGCGCTGCAAGCTCCACCCAAAAGGTTCCTGTACTTTCGGAAAGTACTACCCCCCGAGCAGGAACCTTTTGGGGGGTAAAACAAAGCCCCCGGAACTAAATTTAGACCCTAGTTCCTGCGGTGGAAACGCACTGAGTTCCTCAAAAGGTTCCTAGTTCCGGGGTATAGTTCCTGCGGTGGAAACGCGGCTAAAGTGTGCCTGTCCTAATATCCAAGCTCTGCCACTGGGCAGTGGTTAAAGAAAACATTTTTTACACGTGTGTAGTAATTTTAAAAGGGTAATACCTCCCGTATCGCCTATATAACAAAAACGCTATATTTCAGAAATACAACTATTGGAATTGATCCAGCTGTATACTTTATTTCAAGAAAATAGTTTTGCAACTAGACTGTTGTTTTATAATATGCATGTTGTTGTGGGAAGTAACAGAAGTAATAAAAACACAGCCTTTTAAATGTTTAACGACCACATATTTGTGTAAAAACCTATAGAAACATTTTTTATGTTATATTTACTCGAAGATTTGTAAGAAAGGAAGTGAAATCTCTGTTCACCCGGCAGGTTCCTTCTGTTTCGCAAATGAGTAATTAGAGGCGCAAATCGGACAGTCTGTCATCAAAGAAATTGATGAAGTGTGTTACATTAGGCCATCTATTGGTCAAGGTCATTACGGAGGCGTAAGATCGTATCTGCAGTGTGGTATAAAGCATTTTAGTTTTACAAATGTGTGTTCTTTATTTTTATTTTTTAATTATGGTGAAAAGGAGACGTGTCTTTTCGATTCCCAGTTCCCAACCTGCTGCCAGTGTGAGATGATGCATACCCCTGATTTTCAGAAAACGGCTTGACAGTTTATTTTTAATCCATAATAGCATAAATGCTACAGTATAATCAAATAATAATATATAAATCACTGACTTTCCAGAACATAAGAAAATAGTTGTTTCCTTTAATACGATGTTAAAAAATTAGGTGCGCTTCCCTCGGCAAGTAATAATGATCATTGGGGATTTGTGTAGTTTTGGCCAATCGTTTTCCGTTTCAGGAACAGAAATTCAAAAGCAAGAAATTAATGGGTGTTCGATATTCATTTTGAAACATAAAATCGAAAAACGAGAATCAGTTGGTTATTCGTGTTGCTGACTGATATTAAACATACAATTACAAACTGAACTAGCTCTCGATTTAAAAGTTTATGGTATATGTTCGGTTTTATTATAACAAAAAGGTTAGATTTTTTTATAATTACCCAATTGACATTGGTTCGTATTAAAGAAAACAGCTGTTATTTTCTGATAAGTTAGGTATTTATATGTTGCTATTTGAGTAGCATTTATGAAATTGTGAAAAATAAACTGTTTGCTGAAAAATCACCAAAACGGGTTTGACATCCCTGTTAGAGTCTTACTAGTTTTATGTTGCAAACTGTTGTAATATTTAAAAAAAAAGAGAGTTACCAGATCCATGAAAAATATCTGAATGGCTTCTATGCTGATACCAGCCCAATATCAGCTGGTATTAGGGCTTTCTTTTCCCCAAGTACTAATGTTATCTTAAAATCACAGAGCTAAACTCATTTTAAGATTGCGAATCACCCCGAAATGCAACGCGGCGTGACGTCAAGTACAATGCAGGATAGTGGAAGCTGTCCTTATGACGAAATATTACACTCTGCTGCCCTCTACTGTCCCCGCATCCATTTCCTTCTGGCCGGCGGCGGCAAACGCGTCATCTGAAACCAGTGACCACTGTATGTTTCTGGACCCTTAGCTATTTTAGACCACTGTACTGACGGAAAGCTTGTAATTCCCACTTGAAAATGATGCAACAGTGAGTTCCTTGAGTAAAAACAGTTGATTTGTAGTGAAATACGTGAATATGTTGTGATTTACGGCAATGCATAATTTAGACGTTTAGATTTTATGAACTTGTGGTCAGGAGGTTTTTGATCCAGGACATGTATATTTTAACCTGCTGTATATATGCAATCTCTCAGTATTTCATTGCGAACTATAAAAAAAAGAGCAAATTCATTTTAGATTTTTTGCCTAGACAATTGCATTTGTCGCACTTTATTTCTTCCAAAATTATGAATATAAAGTAATCTAAGCCAGTATTGTAAATGATACACGTCTTGCTTCATTTAAGCCATTTTTCAAGTCTCTGTGGTGTTCACATCTGGAGTTATAAAGCTTTAAATAGGGTACCCCCTAAATGGGCAAGGATTGGCCAGATTTGGCATGCGCTCTAAGGGGTTAAATTATTTTTTATTCTCATCAATCTACACACAATACCCCATAATGACAAAGCGAAAACAGGTTTTTAATTTGTTTTGCTAATCCATAAATAAATAAAAAGAACTGAAATATCACATTTACATAAGTATTCAGACCCTTTGTTATGACACTCAAAATTGAGCTCAGGTGCATCCTGTTTCAATTGATCATACTGGAGTCCACCTGTGGTAAATTCAATTGAATGGACATGATTTGGAAAGGCACACACCTGTCTATACAAAGTCTCACAGTTGACAGTGCATGTCAGAGCAAAAACCAAGCCATGAAGTCAAAGGAATGGTCTGTAGACCTCCGAGACAGTATTGTGTCAAGGTACAGATCTGCAGACGGGTACAAAAACATTTCTGCAGCATTGAAAGTCCCGAAGAACACAGTGGCCTCCTTCATTCTGAAATGGAAGAAGTTTGGAACCACCAGAACTCTTCCTAGAGCTGACCGCCCAGACAAACTGAGCAATCGGGGGAGAAGGGAGGTGACCAAGAACCCAATGGCCACTCTGACAGAGTTCCTCTTTGGAGATGGGAGAACCTTCCAGAAGAATAACCATCTCTGCAGCACTCCACCAATCAGGCCTTTATGGTAGAGTGGCCAGACGGAAGCCACTCCTCAGTAAAAGGCACATGACAGCCTGCTTGGAGTTTGCCAAAAGGCATCTAAAGGACTCTCAGACCATGAGAAACAAGATTCTCTGGTCTGATATAACCAAGATTGAACACTTTGGCCTCAATGCCAAGCGTCACATCTGGAGGAAACCAGGCACCGCTCATCACCTAGCCAATACCATCCCTACGGTGAAGCATGGTGGTGTCGGCATCATGCTGTGGGGATGTTTTCAGCGGAACGAACTGGGAGACTAGTCAGGATCGAGGGAAAGGTGAATGGAGCAAAGTATGGAGAGATCCTTGATTGAAAACCTGCACTCAGGACCTCAGATGGGGCGAAGGTTCACCTTCCAACAGGACAACAATCCTTAGCCAAGACAGGAGTGGCTTCGGGACAAGCCTTTGAATGTTCTTGAGTGGCCCAGCCCAGACTTGAACCTGATCAAACATCTCTGGAGAGACCTGAAAATAGCTGTGCAGTAACACTCCCCATCCAACCTGACAGAGCTTGAGAGGATCTGCAGAGAAGAATGAGAGAAATACCCCAAATACAAGTGTGCCAAGCTTGTAGCATAATACCTAAGAAGACTCATCGCTGCCAAAGGTGTCTCAACAAAATACTGAGTAAAGGGTCTGAATATTTATATACAGTGGTCTCCAGAATTATTGGCACCCTTGATAAATATGCACAAAAATGCTTTAAAAAATGCTAAACTAAAAAATAATAGTTATTGACATATGCTTTATTTTCCAACATGTGTAAATCAGTGTGCTTGATTGATGATTCATTGGAATTGCCCAAAGTCTTAAATTTTTTAAATAAAAAAAATATTTCCCAAAAGAACAGGTTCCACAATTATTGGCACCCCTGGTTTAATACTTTGTGAAAACACCCCTGGCAAAGATGACAGCCATGAGTCTTTTCCTATAATGTGTGATATGGTTAGAGGGATTTAGAGGGATTTTTGACCACTGCTCCATGTAGAACTTTTCAGAATCATTGATATCTTTGAGTTTGCGCTTATGGACCCCCCCCCCCCTTCAGTTCAGACCATAGGTTTTTGATGGAATTTAAGTCTGGAGACTGAGATGGCCATTGGAAAACATGGATGTTGATTTCACTTAAGCATTTTTTTTAGATTTTGATGTATGCTTGGAGTCATTGTCCTGATGGACAATCTACCTATGACCAAGTCCAGCTTCCTAGCAGAGACAACCAAATTTTCTGCCAGAATTTCCTGGTACTTTGTTGAATTCATTGTGCCACTGATCTAAAATAGTGCCCTGGGACCACTGCCAGCAAAACATCTCCAAAATATCAATGACCCACCTCCATATTTGACAGTAGGTATGAGGTGCTTCTCCTGTATACATTCCTCTTTTGCTGCCAAACATGTTGATGGTGTGTATGGCCAAAACGTTCAATTTTGGTCTCATCTGACTTTGCACTCACTTCCAGTCATAATTCCAATGAGGTTTGGCAAGCTTGTTTATTGTGCTCAGTATGGGCTGTCTTCGTGCCACCCTTCCAAAGAGTTAGTTGGTATGGAGGTGCCAGTTAATGTTTTTTTTTAGACTTACTGACCGCAAGAAACAACAAATCCCTGCAATTCTTAAACAGTGATCCTTGGGTTATTAATGGCCTCCCTCACCATCTTCCTCACCGTCCGTGGGGAAATCCATGCACTTGCTTCCTCTTCCTGGCAAATTTGCAACCATTCCATATGTTTTGTTTTACACCTTTTTATTATTGCCCTTACAGTGCTAAGTGGTATGTTTAACCATTTAACGTCTTTTTTGTACCCATTATCAGACTTGTGACGGTAAATTACCATCGGACTCTTCTGAATTGAGTTATTTGGCTTTTCCCATGCTGATGGTTGACAAAGGGATTTTGTATGCTTGTTCCCTCATTTTTATTCTCTAGTGAAACTGGAAGTGATGGAATGACACAATATAGTTCCTTTAGACTGAGATGAACTAAATTAAGTAAAACTGTATTGCCAATTTAATTGTGTTTGATTTTACTTACAATAATTGTTAGGGGTGCCAATAATTATGGCACCTATGGTTTTCAGAAAAAATTTGATAACTTAATAAAAAAACATTGAAGCATGAGAGTAAATGTATTGAAATAAAAGTATATAGTTTCCCCATATGTTTGAACATAACATATAGATTATTAGCTGTGTCATTTATTATATGCAGCCTTTTTTCTTCATTTTTATTAAGGGTGCCAATAATTCTGGAGCCCACTGTAAATGTGATATTTCCGTTTTCTATTTTTAATAAATTTGCTAGAATTTCTAAAAACCTGTTTTCGCTTTGTCATTATGGGGTATTGTGTGTAGATTGATGAAAATAAAAATGAATTTAATACATTTCATAATAAGGCTGTAATGTAACAAAATGTGGAAAAAGTGAAGGGATCTGAATACTTTCCGAAGGCACTGTACGTTTGTAGCTAATGTTAGTCAGGTATAGATACCGCTATATAACTAATTAAAACATTACACATGACTACATTTCCAGCTACCACTCACACATTCTTTTACCCATTAGTGTAATAAATTATAGGCATTATTTTGAATAGTTGCATGTATCACTGGAAATATCTTTATTGTTGTTATTGTTGCTGTTCTCTTTAGTAACTTGCTTAAGTTATTCGTTATACTCTCTTAAAATTTATTTTCTGGCCGAAGTGGCGTAGTTGGGGTCCGCTTTCATATGAAGGGAATGGTTCAGGCCAGTGGAAGTGAAAGGCTCACAGCTTGTATTGCTAGAAGGGAGGAGGAATGTAAGCCTCATGGAAACTGAGGGGATGCTTTGTAGAGGTTCTGAGGTGTAAACAGGTACATAAATAAAATTAGACTGACCTGACCCTTAAGTAAAGTGGCCGGAAGAGCCACAACTTAGTCCTAGCTATCAATCTTCTCTCTTTATCCTATGACCATTTGTGCAGACAGGCCCAGTCACTTCAAGGACAGATAAGGTAATCAGCAGAGACTGTGTCTGAATATCCAGTGGAGAGAAGTAACTAGTGGATACATTCTATGGGTGTGCCCAACATGTGAGGATTCTCATTGTCGGCAATAAAATATGGATGCATCAGACAGTTCTCCAGACTTCTCTTGGACAGCCCAGGAGGTGCTCTCCCTGTGTCCGCACTAGGGGTGTGCAGAGACGTCATTATCTGTATCTGTATCTGTTCAACCAACAAAATTATCTCTCTCTGTATCTGTATTCGAATAAAAGACCGGAAGTGGGTGTGGTTAAAACCAGAAGTCACGTTTAATCGGGCAAATGTTGTATTTTCTAACCTAATATTAATTGGCAATGCAATTGTTATGCCTTCAAAGCATCAAATTGATTTAATATTGGCATATAAACAATTATGAAATATATTTCCGCATCCTCATACTGTACTTTTGATCTTTCACTATCTCTTTTTTTAATTTTTATTTTTAAAGTGGCAATCTCGAAGATTTCAGTTTCGTTCTCTTTGGCGGTACCAATGGCGAGAAGCGGTAATTGCAGGTGTTTTTGTACCTCACTTCAACACACCCAACTTCCAAACAGTGTTGCCTGTGTGTGACGTCAGTCAGTTGGCACCTGGACCACGGTAACTATAACACTTACAATTTACTGAATTAAAAATGGTTGTTATAAAAGTAAAATTTCATTTTCTAATATTAGGCTAACTTAAGCTGTCTTTACACTGCCAAGCCAGGTTAAAATGCTGTAGCAGACCTGGGGTAGAATTAGTGATAATCAATTTCCACGTTCTTTGTCCACCTTTTGCCCAGTATGAACATCTTTACACTGCAGAGAAGAATCCGTGGGATTCGCTGCGGCTCGTGCAATTATGTATCTCGTGCATAATAAACACTGTCTTTCTCGTGAATGATTGTTGTGTGATATTTTTGAAACAAAAAAAGAAGAATAAAACAAAAACAAAGGCGATTTCATCAAAAAAAAGGGCATCAAGGCTAAAGGAACATAATGAGGAAGCGTAATAAAATAATAACAACGCTAATCCATACTGCCATATTTTGTTATTTAGTTTTCTCCGGCTTGACATCTTTACACAGAAATCAGATCCGGCTGTGCTCCACCTATACCCCGGGGTTAATTTTCTGTGTAAAGACGGCTTTATTCCGATCATTATAATATATTGATGAACTTGATGTCAATGTAAATAACGGTAACTTTAACGCCAGTTCAGATCAATGATTCGCAACGAGACAAAACGGTTTTAGAATGTTGCAGAGAAAATAACAATAACAATCAGACGTCTTGGAATTTTGCAAGTTGCATCCAGTCTCGTTACGAATCATTGATCTGAACTGGCCTTTAGTTAGCTACATTGCAGCATTGCATTGGAGAGACATTTGCGCAGTCGGTACCAGTCGGTAGCATTAGCTACCGTTTTTTCTAATTGTTAGCTGACATTAGATTATGTTAATTACATTAGCAAGCTAGCTAACGCAACGTTACCTGATATGAGAGATGCACAACGTTGCCTAAACTAATGTTGCCTTTCTTGACATGGTCCGGTAGCTAGCGTTAGCTGTGCAAATAGCTATGTAATTTAGTAACGTTACATTGTCATCAAATGTAATACGAAATCTACATCAACAAATAATATGACCTCTCATGTTACACAAAAAACTTCTTATGGTTCCATAACGCTAGCAGACACCGGAAGAAAACAGTTGCCTACGCCGCTCACACTCACAAGTGAGTTGAAGAGTGAGCCTGTTGTGTTAGCTTCGCCTACCCTCTCTGGCGGACCAACCACTGATGAGTGATGGAAAACGCGTCACTAACTGTGCGCCGCTTGTGATTTTTTCCAGGGAATGTCGCCACAGACACCCAGTTCTTTAATCATAAATTATAATAATAATAACAATATAAATTAATATAATAATAGGCTCGATCACCATTGTGTTACCTAATTCAGCGATATATAGTGACTTAACAGACATTTATTTTAATTAAAATATTTGAGATTGCCACTTTAACTAAACTATGTTTTATGAACTGTCTGAACCCCACCACCAGCCCCCCTTTAACCGGGGGACATTGAACAATCAGAAACTGAAAAAAATGTTTTATAAATCAAAATATTCTGTTTTGCATTGGAAATAAAAACTATTTACAGTAAAGATATATAGAAAAATATCCTTCAGTTGAAGGGAATAATCTTAAATTCCAATGATACTGCGTTCATGTTTCTTGATGTGTTAACGTTACTGCAGTTCGCTAGGGATACGTGAATTACTACTTTACAACAGTAATTACATAACAGTAATACATGAAATTTTTTTGCCTGTTTTATTTTATTATTATTTTTCCCCTACTGAACTAAGTTTGGATAGACTGCAAACCATCTGATGTCCTCATATTTTCTCTTGGTGACAACCGTTACCATGAAAATCTGGACTGGATTTCGTGTTCGATAGCCAAGACCTATGGCTGATACATACAGCATGCTACATCTTAAACGGATGATTACTGACTGAAATATAAGGTAAAACATCGTTTTTTTCAATATTTCACCTGGGATTTTTTAATGGAGGAAATTTAACACATACAGTTAAAAACTACAGGTTTTCAGCTTCATTTTGATGTATAGGTTGCGGGGGTTTGAAAGAAATCCATTTGCCACACCAGGTTTTTGTCTCGCTAGCTCCCACACCTGACGCCTCCTCCTCCTCGATGCGAGAGTTTCCCTGAGTGATAGCCGGGAACAGTGAGCTCTCAGCTCACTGCGCTGACTCGGTGGGGGCAACTACAGAATATAGTTATCACTTTTCAATAATGTGTAGTAAATTAAACGACTAGTTTGTGAAATCGAAGTCCTATGTTGCAAACAGAATGGGCATTTTTATCTTGTGGCCATCCACAATGATATAAATCGATGTGAAGAAACATAATGGCTGACACACAGAACTTATTTATTAAACGTTTTGCAGCGCAGTGGCTCAAAGTTTTTTGGTGTGTGTGTGTGTGTGTGTGTGTGTGAGTTAGTGAGAGAGGCAGCTGCTATGTGCCGGAGTTCCAGATACAACTACCAGCCGTGCGTAACTGGTGCCGCCCCCCCCCCCAACTTTGCCTCACGAACAGGATACTGCTGCAGAGGTACCACTAAGATACAGCAACTGAGGGTGAGTATGTTGTTATGTCACCACCCTCATTAGTTAGTGCTGTAGGGAGACTGCATCTTTGTGGATGCTCTGTGTATTTTGTCAGTATCAAAAGAACTGGTCAGACTCAAGGAATTGGCAAAGTGTGATTTAATAGTGACAGGCTCAGGGGGGGCAGTAGCTGTAGTATTACTCCAGGCTGGAAGCCTGGAGTGAAGGAGTAGCTGCAAGGGCACTACTCTAGAACCAGATAACACTGTCAGTGAGGGCGACTTCATTTGGGACTCTGTAGACAGACATAGGGTGAAAATGAGGCCTGTGGCCTACCTGTCAACATGGCAGGACTTTGTAGCTACTGGCCTGCCATGCTGCCTGCAAGCTCTGGACTGTGCAAGCTGGGCAGTGGAGGTAGCAGAGCTCACTGATTTGGTTGTTGAATCTCATTCTTGTTGAATTGCTAAACACTGGAAGGCTTCTGTTACAAAAGGCGAGCTAAGTGGGAGGCTAACCTCCTACCTACCTATGCACCTATGGTGGTGCATGACACCAGGATCAACCCAGCGGAGCTGTTCAGTACACAAGGGAAACCTCATCACTGCCCACTGAATAAAGAGGATGAGGATGGCCTGGCCTAACATTTTTGTTGATGAGTCTCACATGTACATTGACGAAACCGTTTCCAGCCTGGGCTATGGTGATCAAAGATTCCGAAATGTGTACAGTTTCTGTTCAATGAGGATAACTACCAGCTAATTTAAGAGCACAAGTAGGTGAGTTGCTAGCTCTTACTAAAGCATGTGAGCATGAGGAGGTTCAGCGAGTTAATTTCTAGACAGACATTAGATATGTTTGGGGGTGGTCCACAATTTAATGAAACGTTGAGAACACCACGATTTATCACATCTGGGGGCCAACTAATCAAAAACCATGATCATGTGGATGCGACTAGCTTACACTGTTGATTTGCCCATAGAGCTAGCTGTCATCAAAGTCTGTGCATCAGATATTATTTACCAGAAAAAAGAGTAAGCTGACACAACAACCAAGGCCACGGTGAACAACAAGACACAAAAAGGGGGTGGAGGATTGTTCACACCCAATGTTTTCTGTTGATCACAAATCAGCATCAAGCCCTAACCGCACTAACCTCCTGGAATTGCACAGTACAGAGGACAATCAGGAAATAGAACTATGGGCAAAGGGTGGGTGTTACGTTCCATTGCTCTGAGTCTGTGTGCATGTCTCAACTCTGTAGGTGGAGCTGATTACGGCTTGATTGCCTGACAATGTGCACCTGTGTCCACCTAAGTCAACTGGATAAAGCCTGAAAACACCTCAGTTGAAGGGGGCTTTTTAGAGATTTTTAGAAGCTTGCCATGGACCAGCACGTGGGGGCTGTACTAAGGCCTGTACAACCCCGACCGCAGCACGGATACCCACACAAGAAATTCCGTGGTGGGGGGTGCCCCAGCACATAGACTCTGACTAAGGAACTAATTTCACAGGCAAGGTAAAGAAATAAATATGTAATGGTAATCACAGATCAATTTTCAAGGTCACAGCAGCACAAAGGGGAAGCCTAAAGACTTCACCGCTGGATCACAGTCAAGAGACTGGGTCTGTACCAGCAAGCATGTGAAGGCCGAGGGACGTGACAGGTAAAGCCTGCTCCTCTCTCAGAGGATTAAACACCATTGTTATAAGCCTATTTTGTTACTGCTGAAATGGAAAACAAGGAAAAGATTTTTCATTCAGCATGACAGCCCTTCTACGTGCATGTCATTGGACAATATTAACATCTTTTGGAGCATCTGAGCATCTGTTCTGAGCACTGAAGGACAATTGTTTGCCAGCTGACAGTTTGATTTCCTGCATGCACGTGAGTCAGAACCTAAAGTTATAGGAGGAGATGTAGTGACACAGGTGAAGCTAATAGACCGTGTTCAGCATAATTTGGGGTAATGGGAAGCCTGTATCTAACTGCTAAGGAACAACTGTTTAATATCAACAGAAGTAACTAATGTTTTTCTTCATTCTGCGGATGGCATCTTGATCAATTTGGTGGTATTTCAGTTTGATATCACCATGTACAATGCGACTTGTGTAATGACATGAGCAGTGCGAATAAGAATTAAGCAGTAAGAATTACATGACATATTTCAGATTGGACTGGGAATTTAGGGGGGGATTTGATTGAGGCTTTTCAATTCATTAAGGGAATCAACACAGAGAACTACAAGAGATTCTTCAAGTTGAGTTCTGTTAGAAGAACAAGGGGATATAAAGGGAAATTAGCACAAGGTAAATTCCATACAGAAGTTAGTAAGAATTTTACACAGAGAGTAGTCAATGTGTGCAATAGCCTGACAGGTCACGTAGTACAGGCAGAAACTGGTAGTTTTCAAGACCAGGCCTGATTTGATGCTACAGTAGATACTTTCTAGTCTATAGGTAATCAGAGGTACAATTTAGTCAGGAAAATGCATTGTTGCATTTGGGCAACAACTGCCTGTTGGGCTGAATAGCCTGTTCTCATCATTATGTTATCATTATATCATTGTTTGACATAATATGAAACTCATCAACTCATTCACGAGACAGTCCTCTAAAAAGACAATAAAGAAAGTTGATACTCCAAAAAATATGCCAATAGAAATCGATGCGGGAATGGCTTATCACAAAATTACTAATAACTCTGAAATGTTTTGACAAGTTCATTAAATTTGGCAGCTAAATTGGAACTCAGAACCTGAGCCCAACCATAATGTATTGCCCCAACTGAGTCATGTGGTGGCACTATAGAGCAGAACTTAAAAAAAATGTATTCAGAAATTCACCAAAAATTATTGTTTACTTGCAGACATTTAAAACTTGTGTGAGTGATTTATTTCCCCATCTGGAACATATATCTACCTCACTTATTGTCATTTTCCCCCATCCCAAGTATTGGCCAAACCACATGGGTGAAACCTATGAAATGGCACAGTATTACAGGGTACCGCCCTTTGGCCTCTGCATGATTTTTCCACTGGTTGGCTGCATGTTTAGTGGCATATTATTGGCTGTGTGTGCTTGCAGCAACCATAAGTCCTAGAGCAACCAAATTTGGCAGGTGGGTTCCTATGGCCCCCCACTACTCAGGCACTAAAAATCACCTATGTCGGCCAGATGGTGGCGCTATAACAAAGGGTTTTGCGTAAAAGGCCGTAACTCCCACACCATAAGTTAGATCAACACAAAACTTCATCTACCTATGCATCTGAGCGTGCTCTACAACTTTGCCATTGGCACCACCTATGTCCGCCATATTGTTTGCCTGCCATTTAAACTTTTTCCTTGGGGCGTGGAAGCTGTCTCCGCTAAAATGTCTGAGGCTCAGCAACCATAAGTTGTAGACCAACCAAATTTGGTAGGTGGGTTCCTATGGCCCCCCACTACTCAGGCACTAAAAATCACCTATGTCGGCCAGATGGTGGCGCTATAACAAAGGGTCATGTTTAAAAGGTCATAACTCCCACACCGTGAGTCAGATCAACACAAAACTTCATCGACCGATGCATCTGAATGTGCTCTACAACTTTGCCATTGGGAGCACCTATGTCCGCCATATTGTTTGCCCGCCATTTGGACTTTTTTATTAGTTGGGGTGCGGAAGAGCTGGAGCTCCAAATCTAGGTGTTACGACATCTAGTAAACTTCATTACGGCAAGCGACATCCATGGCGACACAAGTAATCCGACACCGTAGGGTCTAGTTTTTATCAGTGAGGGGAGGGTCTGAACGTCGGGGAAGCAATGGAAGACAGTGCCAGCCAGAGTGCATATATACTTTTCTTGAGCATGGATCCATTTGAAGACAGTATCGGGTGAGTTCGTTCAGTCTTTAAATCTGTCATTATGCTGAGAAATAGCTAAACCATTTTATTGGTAGGTTTTGAGTTTCTGTGCAAACGCGCGAAAACACGCTGGTATAATAAAACAATGATGGCAATACATGTATAGTCCGCTTCGTTCCGTTGCTACCATAACATAACAAACTATCTTGTGTCTACAGCTGCAGTTTCTCGCTGCAATTTCTAATATTGAATATAAACAAAAGACGCAATTTATGCTGTAGTCTGCCAATGTCTAAATATATAATACGGTACTCCGAGCGCAGGTAGCAGGGGTGGCGAGTTGATATTTTGTTTTTTGTTACTAAAAGTTTGTTAGTAAAAGCTTTTTGAGAGGATGAATCATTACTTTTCTTTGGCATGGATCCATTTGAAGACAATATCGGGTGAGTTCGTTTAGTCTTAATCCGTCATTATGCTGAGAGAAATCGTATTCTCAGTTTAATCTCTAAATTGACTGTAAGCTTAGGGTTGTAACTAGGTAGTTGTTTCGTAGGTGACTTAACTAGTCTTAACTATTGCTTGTATTTTTGCATAGACTGCGTTGTTGCTGTTCTTGTTTGTGTTTGTGTTAATCAGTTTAACCTACAAGGTCCAAATTGAACTATGCGGTTGTTCCCTGCATTTGGAACGGTAGGCTACTGCCCTCTAGGGTTTTCGACACACTTGTTCCTGGTTATGGTTATACACTTTGTTGTACGTCGCTCTGGATAAGAGCGTCTGCCAAATGCCTGTAATGTAATGTAATGTAATATTTCGTAGCAACAAGATAAACCCAACATTTTCCCTAAAATATGCCAATACAGCAGTGAAAACGCTGCTCATTGAATAACGAAATAAGCAAGACAAAGTTTTTTTTAATTATACCATGTCATTCCACAGTCAATATCTGGGACTAAACATTGAATAAATATACAATCTTACCACTGGTTTTACGCGTAGAGATGTCCCTTTTGAATAACTGAAATTTTTCTTATCTGCCAATGTCTAAATAAATAATACGGTAGGCTACTCTGCGTGCAGCATGCAGGTCGCGAGTTAATATTTCGTCTTTTGTTTCGTTTTTTCTCAATGGCATATTTATTATTTGAAATGTGTATTTATGTGTTATTATTCTATCTGTCTCTGTGGCGCTCTGAAATGTGCATTCTCTGCTAAGCTGAGCAATGGATTGGAATATGTGTCTGACAGTGTTGCACGGTATACCAAAACTTCAGCACTTTCCTGGTACTTAAAAAAAAAAAAAAAAGAAACGGTTCGGTATTAGAATATTCGGTAGTTTTGAGTCAAATGTAAAAGCCAGGGAAATTTGTCTCCCTGATTGACAGGATGAAAAGTGTAATTTGTCAGAATCTTCGCTAGATGGCAGTAGCAACTAAGGTTGCCAAGTGAGGTGACCTGCGCTTGTGCATTCACTTTGCTGATACAGCGCAAGCTTCCACTCAGTTGACTTCAGTAGCAATGGGTGTTCTAATTTGTAAATATTTTATTATAGGAAGATGCTGTATTGTTATTAAAATATGCTGTTTTTAGATCTATTTAAAAGTGAAAGACCTGTTTAAAGATTTAGTTTACAATTGTTAAATTTTTGAAATATATTTAATATATTTTTCTATTGTTTAGTGTTGTAACACTATAGGCCTATGCTTATTAATATGCTGAACAGGCTTAAAAGGTTGTTAATAAACCAGGTTTTTAATAAACCGTAAATTCGAAAATCAGGTCAACCCTTCGGGGCATTACGTTTCTGATCTATTAAGGTAATTTCAATATCGTTAGGTACCGATTATTGAATCAGTATTGCTTCAGAATCGAGAATCGTGATACTAAACCTGGTATCGGTATCAAAGTCTATCAAAGATTTTGGTACCATGACAACACTAGTGTGACACTTTTTTTAGTTGTGGCATGGAAGCGTTGCAGCTGTACATACACGCTGGGCCATCTAAGTGTTACGACATAGTAAAGGCCTTTACAAGAAGCGGCCAGGACACATCCATGGCGACGCAACTGTCGTCCGACAGCGTCTCTTAGCACAAAATTGGCCATAAGTCATCAATTTTTTATACAATCATCATGATATTCCGTATATATGTTGGGTGAAGGTATATGATCATGAGGACAAAGCCATTTTAAAATCGCTCCATAGGGAGCGCGATGGTACCAATGCTTGGACCCCTCCCAACGCTGCTTGCGGCTTTAATTATTATTAAGTTGCTTCTGCCATCACTACATTTTCACCCCCTTCCCATACTCAAAAACTCACAAAATTTGGCAGGCATGCTCGGTATTTATTATGCATGACATCGCGTGTGAGATGCGGGCGTGCGTTTTTCTCCCCTCTTTCGTTCCTGCAGGAGCCTTCCGTTTCCTCAATTGTGCTGTGTGTTTGGGCAAATGCTAGGTTGTGTGTGTTATTTGAGAGAGTTGTGTTGTCTAAAATTTCGTCCTCCCTGGTTCACTTCAGAGACCAGTGTTAGGTAAGTTCCGGGGGCCCCTATACATGTGTTGACACGTAGGGTAAGGGCTCTGTCTAAGCACATTAGTTTAGTGGTGGTGTCGCCTCCTGTATTTATGACTGCTGGTCGCAGTTAGGTTAGTTAGACAAGTTTTGTTTTCTGTATTGTTAATTGGTTAGTTATATTACAAATTCGTAGTTAGGGTATTGTGTTTGTTATTTTCGGCACCACTCCCTTTTTTTAACTGGTCTCGGTTGTGTGTCTTGGCGTGTTTTATGTTTGGAAATGTCTGTAAATACTTGTAAATAGCCCCCCCCCCCCCCCCACACAGTAAAATCCCTTTCACCCTAGTCCACCTTATGTGTCTCTCATTGTTCTCACAAGAAAGCTTACATATTTAGTTACATCTCCTGGTGCCGAACATCATTTTAAATATTGCACCCTTAACCCCTAGAAGGGTCATAACAGACAGACACCCTAGATAGCAATACTGGCTCAGGTCTGTTTTTATCTGCTGCAGTACCGGCTCAATTGTGTTTATACCTGCTGTAGTACTGGTTCAGGCTTTCTCCCTCTTCTAGCACCTGTCGGCCAGCAAAGTCCAATGTGATCTTCCTAGCCTTGCGAGATGCGTGGCGCAGCTCCAAAAGTTCCATCTCGCGCCTACACAGAGCCTCCCTCTCCCCTGGGGAAAGCCACTGGTTGGAGTCGGTAGAGAAGTAGTCCGATTCATCATCCAGCACCTGTGTACGCTGCACACTGACACATACACATACAAACACGCGCAAATCATACAAAGACTATGCACACAGATTATCCCTGTACGGTGACAGGTGGTTTGTACCTGTGAAAGCTGCAATTGTTGGGTCATACCCAAGCTGTAACTGGTGGGCAGTACTTGTTCTGGCTGTGATTGCTGGGTAATACTAACACTGTGATTTATGGGATGCATCTTTGTCATGTTTGGTTGGATGTACTTGCACCGTAATTGTCAGGTTGCACCCAAGCTGTGGAATGTACATACCTGTTCAGGCTGGGATTATTGGCGTGCAACTTTGGTGACTGGTGAACTGTACCTGTTCTTGTCGAATTCCAACAGCTTGTCTCTGTGTTGGAGTGCTTTCTCCAGCCCCACTTTCATCTGTTCCTCTTCATGCGGCAGGATTTCCTTCTCTGCAGTATCACTCTGCCGGACATGGTCTGTCACGAACGCACAAACACATGCAGACACAAATATGCAAACGTATTCTCATAAAAACACACACAGATGGAGAGACACACATAGGCCTACCTAAACCCACAATCAGAAACACACAAAGACTGAAAGAGACAGTCACACATTGTAAGATATCTAATCTTTAGATTATGGCCTTAGAGAGGGAAACCGTGAATTGTATACAATATTATATTGCTTCTAAGAATGTGGCTTTGCCCTCACTTACACAAGCATTAAAGTGAGTGTGATTGGGGCAATATAAAATCCGCTGATACCCTAATCTAGGCAGCCGATCTATGGGTCTCAGCTTCTGCAGAGTTTGTCTCAGAAGAGACAAACCAGAAGCCACAGGACACCACATTGAGGGTGAGAGACCCAGTGTGGAAGAATATGCAGTTTAATCATTGTTTCACATTATATACTTAACATATAAGTGATTAGAAATGTATTCTTTTAACAGTTTTCATGTGTTATGACTAAATTCCATATTTTTACCTTCCCGTGAGAAGAGAACATGATCTTTATTAAAATTCTTAAATCTTAAGCATGAGATAATGACATGTGCTTTGAGATACTCTATGCATTTCTGTTATGATTCAGGACGGTTCCATGAACAGGAGATGTGCCCCCCCATCCCACTTTCTCCCTCTCATGCTGCGAAATAACTGGGCCTGGTGTCTTATCTTAGTTTAAAAAAAAAACTTTTTTAGCAGATGCTCTTATCCAGAGTGACTTACACAACTTTTTTTATTTTTTTATTTTTTTACATAGCATTTACATTGCATCCATTTATACAGCTGGATATATACTGAAGCAATTCAGGTTAAGTACCTTGCACAAGGGTACAACGGCAGTGTCCTATCCAGGATTCTAACCTATTACCTTTCGGTTACAAGCCCAGTTCCTTAGCCACTGTGCTACACTGCTGCCTAGTTATGTTTGCTAGTTATGTTAGCAAACTGAAAGGTCAAGGTTGCAGGAAAAGAAAGTGTCTTCGTGTTAATTATGAAGAAAGGTCATTTCTGGGAAATGGTTTGTTTTTTTGCAACCAAGTACAGAACCTAAATGATAAGATTCCCTATAAAAAGTGTGTTTCTTTGTGTGTTGAGTTCATTGCAGTATGCCGGGGAGCCCCAGTTGGTCCGCACATACTGTCTTTGTGCTCCTACAGACTCTGTATTAAAGCGCATGTGGTTTGAATGTATCATTGCTTTCAGTGTTTTAATTCAACATTTATGGAATTCACTACATCCGACCGAAACTACTGAAGAAACTGTGATAAGGTTTTCCTCCACACCTGCATGCCTAACATTTCACTTAAGATTTAATGCAATCTGTCATAAATGTGCCCCCCCCCCCTTCCTTCCTTCGTACACCTTAACTCGGCATCACCCAATCAGACAAACATCCTCAAGCCATGCTGGGTAAGGTATTTAAGATGGCCACAGGAAAAAGTTGTTTTGTGTTGCGGTTGGTTTCAGAGCCTTGGAGAAGAAGAGTTTTTCTCTTTTTATTTTGGTGGTGGTTCCTTGGTTGTGTGTTTTAGCTGGTTTCCTCTCATCCTGTGGTGCTCTAACTGGAAGTGGGTGATACTTTGGCAAGGTCTCTTATCCATCTCTCTCTCTTTTCTGGTATTTCCAAATTACTTGTATAATGTTTTGTATAATGTCTTTCGTTTTGTATGTTAGCAGTAAGCCTGCATTCAATAAAGAAAATATGATTTCAATTCAATAATCTAATTGACTGCTTTGTACTAAATTCAATTGTTTAATCTTAAAACCTGATATAGAGCTTGTTTAGACTTGTTGGTTGATTCCATCAGTCTACTGTAGACTGACCTATCAATGAATTTGGTGATTTAATTGATAATTCTCATTTTCAACAATAATTATTAAATTAAATCACATAAAATATATTTTATATGTAGGTTAAGTGAGGGGTTCTAGCACGCAATATCGCTTGTGTTCAGTACCCAGAGTGCTGAACATTTTAAAAAGGACACTGACTGTTGGAACCGCTTGATTCTGAAAATAAAAATATTTTTAATTAATCTTTGCTTGTCCCACACTCCTGTGTTGTGTGCTCTGAAATTTGATCAGCCTTTTAAAATTGCTGTGAATGCAAGTGAAGCCAGTGCAGTTGCTGCGCTCCTTCAGAAAGATGGATTTGGAGTTGATCGTCCTATGGGCTATTTCTCCAAAAAGGTCAATCATTATCAGAGAAATTACTCCACCATTGAGAAGGAAACTCAGAATGAGAAGGCCCACATTCTGGCTTTGCAACACTTTGAGGTTTATGTTGCTGTCAGTCTGACATTGATACGAACGATAAGACAAATTTTCTTCATCGCAGTGCTAATCAGCAGTTGATGAGTTGGAGTTTATTTTTGCATGTATAAAATTTTGAGGTCAGGCATATTTGTGGCAAGGACAAATATGCTGTTGCCTCGTCTATTTTGCGTAATGGTCTTATTTTGCAATAAATTATTGAGTTTTGTTACTGCTTGCTGGTCAAGTTTCAGTGTATGCCACTGATTTATTTATTAAGGAGGGGAGGTGTGACATACTGTAATCTTTCCAGTAGCTAAGTGACTTAATTGATCATTAGCTACAGATGTGGGCGACAGCAGGAAACAAGACTGCAATGTGGAGCAGTCATAATCCATAAGGTTTTGGACCTGATTACTGCTTTCTAAGAACAGTGATTCAAGGTATGCAGATACTTCCTGCCTCTGTGTCCTAGGGCCTAAAACAAGTATCTGTGATTTATCTCCGTTAAACTGAAAAAAAGATTTGGGTCATCCACAGGTTAATATTCTTGATGCAGTCAATTAATAAGTTCACTGGACTGAATTCAGTAGGGGACATTAAAATGTACAGTTGTGTGGCATCTGCATAATTGTGGTAACACACATTGGGATGGCAGGTACAGTTGAGGCTAAAAGTTTACATACACCTAGGCTAAAGACATTCAAACTGAATTTTTCACAACTCCACATATTTGATGTTACCATACATTTCCTGTGTTAAGTCAATTAGGGTATCTACTTTATTTCCATAAGAGGTCATTTCAAAATAATAGCCAAGAGACAGATTTATTTAAGCTTTTATGCACTATATCAGATTTTCAGTGGGTCAAAAGTTTACATATACTTTAGCCGCGTTTCCACCAAAAGTACCCACTACTTTTCAAGGAACTAAAAGGTTCCTTCAGCCCATTGTTGTCTGCGTTTCCACTGCGGTCTAAAGTCCCGCGACGATTAGGCAAATTAGTCCTCTGAAGTATGAAAAATAGACGTCGTCATCGGTCCATCTGTCCTATGATTTCTTCTGTAACTCCATACTGCCACCGAAGTACGTTATTTTCCAATAACGGGACAGCCCAGATGGATTTATTCCACTTATACAACGGGTTACCAATAATGACTATATATGGCTACTTTTTATTTATTGATTTTTATCGACTTAATCACCTGAAATTGAAATATTTTTCCGCGGCCGTTTGGGCATATTATTTTACCGTTGTCAAGCAAAACTCTTGTTGGTGGTTCGACTTGGACCGTTGTTATGCAACAAACAGGATATAACGGACCAATATACAGATTGTAACTGTTTTATTATCCTCTCAAACACATTCATTATGTTTTATGCAAACATTCACTTTCATGTCGACATCTGAAGCGACAGAATGCATTCACATTCCACAAATAACTGGTAACAACATGTAGCTATAGCAGAAAACATGCACACGTTGTAAACAATTTTGGCTGTTGAATTGATTCATTCGACTCTCATCGTCATTTCCATATAATTGCAAAATGACAAGAATAAATAGAATGAAAACTCGGACTTGCGTGAAAATTTTAATTAATATTGCAGTGTACAGCCACCGTTTGTTTTCATCTTTTAAAATTACTGTTAGCAGAGCAGCTAAATAAATAGCTTACTTGAAGCGTGCCCTGCAGATGCAAACCATGCACCATAAATTAAGAGTACATATGTCTAGTCTTCCTGGTCTTTTTGTGGAATTGCAGAATCGCAGAGTAAAATTATGGTAGTTTGAAAAGCAAAAGGGACAATTACTAGAATTAACCTGTTATTTTACCCTGACAAAAAGTGTGGAAGGCGATTTTTTCCAGTATGCTTTTACTGTATCCCCGATGTAAATTACGCAGAACTACCGCATACCTCACATAACTGTATCAAACGTTTTGAGTCAATTAGCAACCGAATTAAACCGTTTGAATGTTTTGGTACGTAATATGCTGTCCCAGCACGAATTCTTAACATTTTATAAAACAAATACTAAAGCAAGAAAAGAACAGAAGAGCACACATTATAATTCCAAGACGTTGGCAGGCTATAACCAAAAGTAGCCTACTGCGCCGCATAACATACAAGTTTGATTTCAAGTTATTATGAAAATAAATCTGTTTGCAGCTGCAGATTTTTAAAAATGGCGGTTGAAATAAAACACTGCGAGTAGTCGACTAATCAGATATTTTCAGCGCTTGCGCCCCACCCCAAAAGTTCCGGTACTTTTGGAAAGTACTACCCCCTGAGTAGGGACTTTTTTGGGGGTAAAATAAAGTCCCCAGAACTTAATTTAGACCCTAGTTCCTGCGGTCGACATGCACTGAATTCCTCAAAAGGTTCCTAGTTCCGGGGTAAAGTTCCTGCGGTGGAAACGCAGCTTTTGTTAGTATTTGGTGGCATTTCCTTTTAATAGCTTAACTTGAATCAAATGCTTGGGGTAGCCTTCCACAAGCTTCTCACAATACTTTGCTGGAATTTTTTGCCCATTCCTCCTGACAGAACTGGTATAACTCAGTCAGGTTTGTGGGCCTCCTTGCTCGGACACGCTTTATCAGTTCAGTCCACAAAATGGGATTCAGGTCAGGGCTTTGTGATGGCCACTCCAATACTTCAACTTAGTTGTCATTAAGCCATTTTGTTACAACTTCGGAGGTATGCTTAGGATCATAGTCCTGCTGGAAGACTCAGTTGCGACCAAGCTTTAACTTTCTAGCTGATGTCGTGTTGCTTCAGTATTTCTAGATAATCCTCCTTCCTCATGATGCCATCTATTTTCTGAAGTGCACCAGTCCCTTTTCTAGCAAAACACCCGCACAACATGATGCTGCCACCCCCATGCTTCACAGTTGGGATGGTGTTCTTTGGATTAAATCTCACCCTTTTTCATACATACATAGGGCTGATCATTATGGCCAAACAGTTCAATTTTTGTTTCATCTGACCAGAGAACACTCCTCCAAAAGGCTAGGTCTTCGTCCTGGTGATCACCTGCAAACTTCATTCTGGCTTTGTTAGGCCGGTCTTGAAGTAGGGACTTCTTCATTGCGTGTCTTTCAGGCCATGGCAATGTAGGATTCTCTTAATGATGGGTGTAGATACTTTGGTACCTGATGTCTCCAACTCCTTCATCAGTTCCTGTGTTGTTGTCTTGGGGTTCAGTTGAACCTTTCGGACCAAAGTTCGTTCAGCCCTGGGAATTAATTTGTGCCTCCTTCCTGAACGATGCAGTGTGTGTGTGGTCCCAAGATTTTTATATTTGCATACAATTGTTTGCTTGTGGTACCTTCAGTTGTTTGGAAATTGCTCATAAGTTGCTTGGATTTTCCCCATGTTATCAAGGGCAAAAAGGCAGTGGCTCTAAAGGTAGGCCCTTAAATACAGCCACAAGTGCTAATGAACCTCCAGTTAACTCCTAATTATGACAATTGGCCAATCAGAAGCTTCTAAAAAGTCATTTTTATCAATTTCTGCAATCTTCCAAACTGTTTAAACAGACAGTCAACTTGGTGTATGTAAACGTTTGAACCACTGGAATTCTGATATAGTGAATTAAAGCTGAAATAAATCTGTCTCTAATCGATTCCTTTAAAATTATCTCTGATGTGAACAAAGTAATGCCCTAATTGACTTGCAAAAAGAAATGTATGCTAACATGAAATTTGCGGAGTTGTGAAAAAGTGAGTTTGAATAGCTTTAGCCTAGGTGTATGTAAACTTTTGGCCTCAACTGTATGCCATCACGCCAAGTTATGCCCTGTCGAGGCGGCATGCCCCACACCTATACAGCACCGAGAGTTTGGCACTTTTCAGGGTTTCCTACAGAAATAGCCACAATGTCCAAAGACTCTCAGCCCTTAAATACATTACTTTCTGTACCTTGTGATCCCATTTCAACAGACAGACTTCACAAACAACTTCAAACGTCCGTATAATAAAGCCCCAAACTTAGGGGATTTTGCATTTTTCGTCCTTCTTCTTCTTTTTCCTGCCTGATTAACTCATCACAATGCTCCAAGCCCATAAACAATATGTCTCCCCATTGGACATTTAGCTGTACCAGCCAATCAAAACATTACATGCACACACTAAATACACAAATACATTTTTGACCAAAAACATTCTAGCCTAAATTCTTTCAGGATCAAATCCCTCCCCAAATTTGTTATTTTGATGCAAGCTCATTTCTTTACTAATATTTCATAATTGCCTATTACTTTAAAACTATTGCTTTAGCAACTGTAACATCCTTGAGGGAACTCTATCATTTCACATGCAAACTCCACATAGTACTACTGTGACTATGGATGATTATCATTTTTAAAAATAATTAATTAATTATATTTAGGTTAAGTGAGGGGTTCTAGCATGCAATATTGCTTGTGTTCAGTATTCAGAGTGCTGAACATTTTATCAAGGGCATTGACTGTTGGAACTGCTTGATTATGAAAATGAAAGTATTTTTAATTAATCCTTGCTTCTCCCACAGCAAATACACATAATGCTTACCACTCATCAGTTTCTTTCGCAGTTTCTGGCTTTTGTTGGAGTCTCTCTGCAGGATCTTCTGTTCCTCTTTGGTGCATACCTGCTGAGCAGTACAACTACAGCTAAATCTGCCATTGCATACCTGTACTCTGCATATCAGGTTACAAAAGGGGGGGGGGGGGGGCTTCCAGGAAATTTTCCATGGGAATTCTGTATCAGTAACTGTAGGAATTTACCATTTTGTAAATCCTGCACACTCAAGTACAAGCATTCTATCTTTGTACCCAAGTTCATGTTAAGAACAACAAATAGAAGGTGATTCAATTTTTTACAAAATTCTTAATTGCTGGACCTGTCATAAATAACAAATGAGCAAATTATGACCAACAAAGTTAGCTTACCACTTTTTCTACTGCTGCCCTATGATCCTGCGTATTCCAGCAAATTATCTGTCTCTTGGAAAAACTGGTCTCTCTCACATAAAAATGCACAACAAGCAAACAAACAGCACAGAAATTGGGTGACAATCCAGGCAACCCTGAAACTGAGCCAACTGCAGAGGAGTCCACCACACAGCTAGATATTAACCTGAGTTTTGGAAGGGTCTGTTTACTGAATAATTGAGTAAAGTTCTGGAAATTCCTATTATCAATGTGTGCAGGCAGGCAGGCAGGTGTAACAACATAATCTTTCATTTTGGATAGTAGATGCTTCATGCCAATAGAGCCTGCTGGACTGTGATTTGGGGTGATAATGACAAATTGCAATTGCTTTTGAGATAAGTGAAATTAGAATTTGAAAGAGCCATTATATAGGCTCAAACTTATAAATATTTAGTTATTTAGCTGGGAAGAATTTCTGGAAGATTTTCCATTTCTTGGATAATTTTTACTGGCCAAAAACTGGCAATTGCCTGGTAAGCTTGTAGCAGTGACTCTGAACAATCTGCAGCTGCCAAGCCGTTCATCTTCATTTCATTAACCCTGTTTTTATACTTGGGGGAAGCAAGGTGGTACAGTGGATAGCACTGTCACCACACAGCAAGAAGGCCCTGTGTTCTTATTCTGCGTACAGTTTACACATTCTTCCTGTGTCCGCATGTATTTCATCTGGGCACTCTGGTTTCCTCCCACAGTCCAAAGACATGCAGGAGGCTAAATTGCCCATAGGAGTAAGAGTGTGAGTGAATGGTGTGTGGGCTTTGCGATGGACTGGCAACCTGTCCAGGGTATATTCCAGCCTCTTGCCCGGTGCATGCTTGGATAGGCTCCAGCAACCCCGTGACACTGAGAAGAACAAGTGCAAATCTGCAATAGCTGCAACCACACATGCACATGCATCCATGTGTGCATGCATCCACGCACACACCCTCACACAAACATGTGACCTCTTCTTTGGCTCATGACCAACTTTTCCACAAAATCTTGTGCAAATCTGAATCCATTCGTGAGTTATGCACCTTTTTGTGATAGGCCACGCCCATCGCCACGCCCCCTCTTGGTCAATCGGCCTTGGAAGTTACTCAGCTCTACCTTCGGTCATGACCAATGTCCATCCCAAATTGCAGCCTCCCGGGCCGAAATATGTGTCCGCTACAGGGTGGGACACTCTTTGTGGGCCAACTGACCAACTAACCAACCAACCGACCGACAGACAGAGCTATAGAGCTGCGGTCGCTGCTAATAAGCTAGTTAGATAATGGATGGATTCATGGATGTTTTTATTTGTCACAAGAATAGTTTTTAACTGATGGCAAATAGATAAAAAGGGGCTGAAGGAAAAAGCAATCAGCATGCCAAAAACATATTAATTCCCAAAAATCCCTTTAATTCCACTTAGAAAATTTTGGAATTTTGCAACCCTCTCTGCACACTACATAGCTATACTCTGTATCTAAAGATGTGTTGTGGGTATGTGTGCGTGTGTGTGTGTGCACATGCTTGTGTGTCTCACCAGAGACCCGCAGAAAAGGCAGGGCCCAGATCCTTCCTGCTCGCACACAATGCGGCCACAGGTCATGCAATTGTTAATGAGGCAGTGCTTCTGAGCCAGACATGTGCAAGAATGTCGCCCAGGCAACAGGATGGTCAGCTTTTCCTGTCCATCTTTAGTGTAGAGGTTCACAAACTTATTCTTTTTCTTCAGAGAAGACGGTCCACAGCTTTTCTGTACCTAAAATAAATGAGTTATTTAATTAAAAGAACACAGCTATTTGTTAGTAAACATATCAAACTGTTACGCAGCTTGGAGTCCAACCTTCAACAGGTCAATGGGTGTTTTCACCACCTCTGGCCCTGGCTCTGGGTCGCTCATGGTCGGCAACTCCTGTCTATTTCGTCCTTTGCGTTTAGACTTCCTCAGCAAGTCCTTGGCTACATCCTGCATTTCTAGAAAAACATGAAGTCTTACATATGATACAGCTAGTTTATATTTTTCTAGATGTCTAAAAAACCAAACAAACATTCAACAATGCAGAGTACAGTCATACCAGAAGGTGTCTCTCGCAACAGAAACAGACTGGCACCGTCTGGGACTGGGCAGCGAGTTCTCTGCCATCGAACCAGCAGCTCATCAATGAACCAGCGCTTCTTCTTCCCCTCGGTACCTTGCAACAGGTCCCAGACGTACTCTGCAATCTCCTCCCCACTTTCAATGGACAGGATGTACCTGCAAGCATCAATCCACAGTGTGTCTAATACTCTCAAATAGTTTCTGTCTAATTTTGAGAAATTTCCAACCCAAAAAGATTAGCTTTTTACATTACAGGCATTTAGCAGACACACTTATCCAGAGTGACTTACACAACTTTTTACATAGCATTTACATTTTACCCAATTACACAGCTGGATATATACTGGAGTAATGCGGGTTAAGTACCTTGCTCAAGGGCACAACGGCAGCGGAATCGAACCTGTGACCTTTAGATTACAAGACCAACTATTTACCCATTATACAACACTGCCCCCGTTATACCCATCATCGGGAAACTCCACAGATTGTTTGAGTCAAATTTGGTGATGACTAAATTTGTAGGAAGAATTAAAAAATGCATATGTTCAAAAAAATTTAAAAAATCTGGTGCTAATTAAATTGGGAATATAGATTTTGTTGAACATGAGCCTAGGAATCTGGGGAGAAAAGAATTTTGATTCCAGAAAAAAGGTAAGAGTTATGGGCCAAAAAGCAAATGTTGCATTACAGTGCCATCTGACCACAAGGCATCATTGCGATAACCTGAGTAGTAGGAGGGCAAAGGAACATACCTGCCAGGTTTCATACCTCGATGCCTAATGGTTTTAACAACAACATCAAAAATAATAGTAATAAACATAGCTGCAAGCAGCAATGCAAGGGGCCATTTAGTTGTACTCAGCCTAATGGTTTATATCAGGTTTGTGAAAGTAGTTTTCAGGTTTAAATTAAATTGGGGGAGTATTGGAATGCCATCCCGCCAGGTTACAGCTTGGTGGGGTGGCATGACCCATACCTATACAGCATCCAGAGTTTGGCACTTCTCACAATGAGCAAATACTCTCAACTCTCAAGACTAGTAACTTCTGCACCTTATTACCTCAATCTAACCAGACAGAATTCACAATGTCACGTCCACACAATAAAGCCCCAAAATTGGTCGATTTAGTTTTTTCCTTCTCAGTCTTCTTTTTCCTGCCAATTACATCATTAGAAAAAATAATCTAGTACCACAATTAAGTCTCCCCATTGGACATTTAGCTACATCAGCCAATGACAACAACAAAACTTAAAAGTAGCCAACTGCTCGCAGGACACTTGGATACACATGCAAAATGGACATATAAGGCCACATATAGTTTTTTAAACTTTGTGGTTGCCATCTTTGTGTGAAAGCTAGATTGCAAATAGTTGCCAAAAAACTACTGCTGTCACAGCTGTACAATCTTTGTGGGAAAACCCACTTATATTTCTGAGATCCATTCTCTATCATTTCACATGCAAACCCCAGATAATATCGCTTCATAACTACAGATGGGTATCGTCTAGATGTTGATGAAGCCCGCACTCAGAAAATGGTACAGTGCCCGAAGGCTGAGTAGCTACCTTCTTTAAAATAAGGAGAAATTTATGACATCAAACAACCTTTTTATTGCAAAGGCATGTCCCACTGTTTGAATCCTTTTATGTAAAATGCAGCCACACTTTAGACAGTTTTGCTTTTGGCATTTTGACCAAGTTTAACATACTGATAACCTGGCATATGCCCCACTGGCCAAGTTGCTTATGAATCTGAAAGGTGGGGAGAGTGTCCTCCTTGAAGGGAAATGATTCAATATTTTGAAACCAATTTTGTTTGGAATCTTGCCATCCAACTGTGGAACTCAACTCAAAAACTTACTCAAACCAACTCAAAAAAGGTCAAAACTTACATTCACTCATATACAATAACCTTTCTGGAGCACAGGCAAAAGGTAAGTATAAAGAAACACAGCATGTTTTTTTCCTCTGTTGTAAAACAATAATGAATCATAATCTTGTAATTGCTCAATAAATAATACCACTCTTCCATTTACCATGAACTGACAAGTTAACTAAACACACGTTTAACCTCTTCACGCAGAGGCCAAATCAGGCCAGCCCTCACCCAATTAGGGGGTGTTCTATTTAATTAACCTGTTCCCTTCTGCCACCTAGTGTGGGTGACAGTGCCCACAGAATTTGGATTTGTCACATACGCATGCTTTATTAAAATGTATCGAACAAACACTGAAAGTTAGCATTGAGCCATCCGGAGGTTCTTCTGAAGCTAACCAGGCCATTCTTTTCCTTATCTCTTCACCCTTTAACCTTATGGACCCTTTTGGCGTCATAATTCACTATAATTTGTCGTCAACAAGGATCTCCGTAATTTCCGAAGCCGACTCGTTTTTCTTTATTTTATCAATGAGGGGAGGGTCTGAACTTTGAGTGGCACGTATCTTTAGCCATTCGGGTTCAATCTATGGTACGTTAACTATGTCAACAAATCACGCCCACATGTGGGGAGCATCGGGGAGCAATGGAGGACTGTTCATGCTAAACTTTGTTAGTTTGAGAGGATGAATAAGTACTTTTCTTTGGCATGGATCCATTTGGAGACAATATTGGGTGAGTTTGTTTAGTCTTTGAATCTGTCATTATGCTGAGAAATTGCTAAACCATTTTTATTGATAGTATTTGCGTTTCTCTGCAAACGTGCGAAAACACGCTGGTATAATAAAACAATGAAACAATGACGGTAAATAAATATATATATACATATATAGTACTGTGCAAAAGTCTTGGGCACCCTACATATAATATAATATATAGTATATATCTGGTCTTAGATGTTTCTTTTTTGTTTTCTGCATCAGTGTGTCAGTAGAAAAGGGCAAATTTGAGATTTACAAACATAAATTTTCCGAAAAAAAAAAAAAATGAAGATACATTTTTGTATTTTGTTAAATAAAGTAATATTTTAAGTAATAGACTACTTTTCAGATAAAAACTTGATCAAGGGTCTCTGGAATTACCTGGAGAGCCAGAAGCAAGCGAAACAGCCAAAATCTGCAGAAGAACTATGGCAAGTTCTCCAAAATCCTTGGAACAACCTACCAGCCGAGAATTGATGTAGTTTTTTTTTTTTTTTTTTGGGGGGGGGGATTTTTTATTTTTATTTTTATTTTTTTTATTGTGCAATAAAGTGGTAACCAAACAAGTGGAGACAAGTACAGGGTACAGGGACACCTAAACAAACAAAAGGGATTGTACAAAGTAAGACAAAGAAAAACAACAAAGACAAAACGGGCAAAAGAAAACTGAGGAATACAACATGGGTTCAAACTGGTGGGTATGTAGTAAGAGAGAAGAACCGAGAGGGAGAGAAAAAAAAAAAATAAATAAATAATAACAATAATATAAAGTAGAGAAAAAAAATTTAAACAAAATAAATAAATAAATAAAAACAATAATAAACAAAACCTTTTTAAGCAGTTTGGTATGAATGTGGTTAGTATCGGGGTTGTCAAGGATGACTGTGTCTGTGTGTGTGTGAGTGTGTGTCTATGGATTGAGTGTGGGGGAAGGAAGGATAGAAAAAAAAAAAGGAATGAGTGGGTGAATGAGTAAATAAGTATAGTGAGTGTTTTCAAACTATGAGTGGTAGACAGGCAAGAAAAACAACAAGTTAGAGGAATCGGGTTTGTAAGAAATCCATGAGGGAAGACCAGATTGAGTGGGGTTCTGTTGCACTGTTATTGCTGGAAGTGGATAACTTTTCCACGGAGATGTAATCTATGAGTAAGTTTTTCCATAGTGCCATATTTATGGTGCTCCTCGATTTCCAGTTCATGAGGATAGTTTTCTTGGCAATAGTTAGGGTCATGAGGAGTAATCTAATGTTTGTTTTGTTCAAATTGATTGTTGAAATATCTCCTAACAAGCAAAGTGAGGGGGATACTGGGATGTGGCAGCCCAGAAAGAGGGATAGTGACTCAGTGATTTCTTTCCAGAAGTGTTTAATGGGTGTGCAGTGCCAGGTGGCGTGAACATAGCTATCCGGGTTGTTTTGTGTGCAGTGTGAACAAATTTCTGATGCGAATCCCATTTTAAACATTTTTAACATTTTCTGCCCAGTGAAGTGAAATCTGTGGAGTATCTTGAACTGTATAAGTTGTAGGCTGGAATTTTTGGTCATGAAGTAGAGGTTTTGCAAATTTGGTTCCAGAAGCTGGGATCAGAGGTAAAAGAAAGGTCTATTTCCCATTTCCTTGACGGTATGGTTAGTGTTTTATCAGACTGTGATATTATTTTATATATTTTGGAAAGGAGTTTCTTCGGGGAAGGGATGTTAATTAAATCTGAAGCCGAGGGAGGAAGATCTAGATTGGTGGCCATAATGTTAAATTTGGATTGAATGGATGATTTTAGTTGCAAATATTCCAAAAATTGTTTGTTTCCGATGCCATAACTTTGGACCAAGTGGGAGAATGAAGCCAGAGAATTATTATAGAAGATATGTTTAAGATGTGTGATGCCTTTTTCAGTCCATGTGCGGAAATTGAGTGGTTTCTTGTTACTTAGAAAGTCAGGATTGTTCCATATGGGAGTAAAATTAGATGGTGCAAAGGTGATGTTTGTGATTTTGTGGAAATTCCACCAGGCTGTCAAGAGTTGCAGCTACCGTTGTTACCGTTTTGAAACAAGGATGGTGTTTGATAGTTTGACTAAGAAATGGTATATCTGAGATCTGGATGTCTTTACATACTGTTTGTTCTATATCTAACCATGTGTTATCAGATTGATTGGGGTGGATCCATTTGTATATATACTGAAGCTGATTTGCCAGAGAATAATGGTAAAAATGTGGAGCTTCCACTCCTCCTTGTGTTTTGGGTTTCTGCAGAGTGGCCAGTTTAATTCTTGGTGTCTTGTTTTTCCAGTAGAATTTGGAGATGATTGAATCTAGAGACTTGAACCAGGTGAGGGTGGGTTGAGTTGGAATAAAAACATTTCTATCAACATTTTTAGGTCTAGTGTCCTTTCTGGTGCAAGGCTCAGGCGCCAGGCTCTTCATGTACATAATGTCACATTCACTGCGTTTACATGCACAGTTTAAATCGATCTATATCAATAGCTTGATTTGGCCAAAGATGAGATTTAATTGGATTATTGTCGTTGTCCCAATATACATGACTCGGAAAGAATCAAATTATTGACCGGAGGTGTGTCTGACGAAGGCTTCTTATAAACCCTGCTTCCTCCAATTTTGTTGCAAATTTTTTGAATAGTTTGCCATTCCGCGTTTTACTTCCATCCATGTATTTTAGGATATTTAACTCCTTTAGCTGCGATAGCATGAAGTTGGTCTCCTCGCCCATCCAGAAATGCATTTCTCACAGAAAAGGTCGTCTGTGGCCTTTTCTCATTTCATTACAGTGGTGATAGAAGTGACAATAATTAAGTGGTATCGTGCTTTTAGCCTTTATTGATCGCCGTACAAGGTTAATGTGAAGTAGCTAGCACAATACTTTTTTGGTAGATTTTTGGGTTGCCAAGAAATTTCTGATAAAACTGGTATGTAAAACTTTGACACCGTCAACCATCCCATCCTCCTGTCCTCCCTGGCAGCTATGGGGATCTGTGGCACAGCACTTGACTGGATTGAGTCCTACCTCTCCGGTCGCTCCTTCCAAGTCGCCTGGGCTGGTGCAGTATCAGCACCTCGCCCCCTTGCCACAGGAGTTCCCCAGGGCTCTGTCCTTGGTCCCCTCCTATTCTCCCTGTACACCCAATCTCTTGGTCCTGTAATCTCTGCCCATGGGTTGTCCTATCATTGTTATGCCGATGACACCCAACTCTTTCTCTCCTTCCCGCCCTCTGACACTCGGGTCTCTGCTCGCATCTCTGCTTGCCTGAGGGACATCCAGAGCTGGATGGATAACCACCATCTTAAGCTGAACCCAGGCAAGACGGAGATGATCTTCATCCCTGCTCCATCCTCTAACCTTCTCGACTTTTCTATTTCCCTGGGGGACACTGTGGTGTCATCATCACCCACCGCAAAAAACCTTGGAGTGGTGATGGACAACAGACTGTCCCTCTCCCAGAACATCACGGCGGTGAGTCGAACGTGCAGGTTCTTCCTGTACAACATCCGGAGAATCCGCCCCTTCCTCACCACCTACGCAACCCAGCTCCTGGTTCAAGCGATGGTCCTGTCCCGCTTGGACTACTGCAACTCGCTACTGGCTGGTCTGCCAGCATCCGCCATCAGACCCCTGCAGCTCATCCAGAATGCTGCAGCGCGTCTGGTCTACAACCTCCCCAGACATTCCCATGTCACCCCCCTGCTCACTGACCTCCACTGGCTGCCTGTTATGGCTCGCATCAAATTTAAGTCCTTGGTGCTTGCATACCAGGCAGCTAAGGGGTCAGCACCAGGGTACATTCAGAGGATCATCAGACCCTACACGCCAGCCAGACCTCTCCGTTCGGCCACCTCTGGACGCTTGGCACCTCCCCCTCTTCGCGTCTGCACTTCCCGCTCCCGTCTGCTGTCTGTCCTGGCCCCTCGCTGGTGGAATGACCTCCCCGTGACGGTCAGAACAGCAGAGAATCTCACCACTTTCAAACGCAGACTGAAGACTCATCTCTTCAGGCTGCACCTCTCCCCACCCCTCTCTAGCCTATAGTTCAGCTCACTGTATCTAGCTAGGATAATTTGATTATGTTAGTGTATCTGGCAGGATTGTTTTTGTATGATTAGGTGTGATTCAAGTCTTAGTTTGTACTTGGTAGGATTCTTGCTTGCTGAACAAGCTTACTCTACAGGGTTGGAGTCCTGATCGATGTGGTCACTTCTGGCACTACGATCCTTACTTCACTCTAGTGTTTCTTTTGCGCCTCTACATCATGAAACCTATGCACTTGTTGTACGTCGCTCTGGATAAGAGCGTCTGCTAAATGCCTATAATGTAATGTAATGTAATGGAGCTTCTTCTTAACTACCATGTAAAAAAACTGTAAAGAAAATTAAGATAGTGAAAACGGCCAAAAACCATTTAGAGTCCTAGGGGTTCAATCGGGGTAATAAAACGAACTGTCTCTCCCGGTCTCCTGATGGCTCATTACATGTAAAAGTACATCATAAACTTTTTTAAATATACTACCTAGTCTTCTTGTTGAGTATGCATTAAAAAAAATCTTACAACCATTCAACTATCAAGATAGCACCTGAAATCTCAGAATAAATCTTTCTGGAAATAAGTTTTAAATGTCCATATGCAATGTACTTACATTGCTTTCACTTCCGGTATGTGCAATACTTGGATCTGTATGGCTCTTTTGTCCATATAAATGTTTTTGTAATCCAAAATAGCTCAATTTGTTTGCAAACTGTAACTAAATTTGAGCTCAGATTCAATTTGGAACTCAATCCGATATGTATTAGCTTGAGAACATTCCAGAGAAGCAAAGATGCAGGCAGAGACTGGTCTCGGTGATCAGCAAGGTTTGCTCGTCTGAGCAGCTATTGGTCTCCTTACAAGTCAATCGGACACTTGGCTAAAAAAAGGAGCAGAGCTGTCAACCGATCGCCATCTGGTGGTGAATTGGATCAGATGGGAGGAAAGCTGCCAGGGTCTGCTGGGAACGTCTGACAGAAGAGTCTGTCCAGAAGGATTACAACTCTCACCACTGAGAGAGCTTTTCCCATATCCGGGAGGAGGCTGGCGACATACAGTCTGAATGGACTCTGTACAAAATCTCTATTGTGTAAGCGGCTGCAAGAGGTTGCAGTCAAAAGTTGCCAATGCATGTCCTGGCGCCAACCCAAGGACCCATTTGTGGACTCCAGCGGTAAGGGAGGCTGTTGAGCTGAAGAAAAAGGCATTCTGAGCCTGCTTGGCATGGGGGACATCTTATTCAGCAGACAGGTACCGGCAGGGGAAAAGACCACAGCTGCAGCAGTGTCAGAAGCAAAAGCCAGGGCATGGGAGTTTGGAGAGGCCTTAGAGAAGGACTTTCGGTCGACCTCCAAGTGGTTCTGGAAAACCATTCGGCACCTCAGGAGGGGAAACCGGGATACCGTTCAGGCTGTTCATAGCAGGAATGGTGAAAACTCTGACCAAAATTGTGGATATTGTCAGAAGACGGAAGGAACACTTTGAGGAACTATAGAATCTGACAAACACGCCCTCCTTTTTGGAGGCTGAGCTA
This sequence comes from Anguilla anguilla, assembly GCF_013347855.1. Taxonomy (NCBI): domain Eukaryota; kingdom Metazoa; phylum Chordata; class Actinopteri; order Anguilliformes; family Anguillidae; genus Anguilla; species Anguilla anguilla. Next base: position 25,107,184 of record NC_049205.1, on the reverse strand, counting down.
GAGAAATCTGGGGGATCTGAGTCCATCTCTGTGGCAGTAGTCACTGGGGTGTTTGCAGAGCTCCTCAGTGGCAGAGCACCAGGGTTGGATGAGATTCGTCCAGAAAAGTTGAAGCTGCTGGAAGATGTTGGAGTGTTGCAGCTGACACAAATCCTCAATGTCATGCGAAAGTCTGGAACAGTACCTTTGGAATGGAAGACCGAGGGTGGTGGTCTCCATTTTTAAGAAGATGGAGCCTTAGCCTCCCTGGGAAACTCTATGCCAAAGTGCTGGAAAAGAGACTTCGACCGATAGTCGCACCCCAGATTCAGGAGGAACAAATCAAGTTTTGTTCAGGCCGCAGCTTTTTATCCTCTCGCAGATATTAGAGGGGAGTTCGCCTATCCAGTCTACATGTGTTTTGTGGTGAAGGCATATGACTATGTGGCCCAAAGTATCTTATGGGTAGTGCTGCGGGAGTATATTGTGCCGGGGTTGCAGTTTCATGCTATTAGGTCCCTGTATACTTGTTACGATCACATTCACGTTTCAATTGGGTGTCGGACTCTACCAAGGATGTGCCTTGTCTCCCCTCCTGTTCTAGGTATTCATTAGGGTTGAGCCGAATACTAGGATGAAACGAGTATCCGGTACGGATAATGTACTTTTTACGAGCATGAGTACCATCGAGTAAAATGTGTCAATATCCGTACTCGTGGTGAAGGAAAATCCTCATTGGGTAGCTGTGTCCAGTGTCCACATCGTTCCGTGATAGGCCAGCCAGACACAGAGCTCCTCCTCTACACAGAGCCTATACAAAGTTCACTGCTGTGCTGCGCCCACACAATACAAAACAATCTTGCCATCGTAACAGCCACTCTGTCTACAGGGATCTATTATCTATTGCCATATATTTTCAATATAATAAAGTTTGCAATTCTCAGATTCGGCTCAACACATTATTCTCACCATAGCTACTGGACATTTACTGGACATTCACACGTAAGCACATATTACTGATTACAAACAGACATGTCTAGCTTCTAGCTTGCTACAGTGGGGCTAACTAGCCAGTTAGCTAGCGACTACATGATAAAGCATGTACTTGTATTTCCTACATTTAGCGATCTCATACACACACTCTGCTAGCATCATTGACATCCTAGCATTCTTATACATCCACTGTACAAATGCAATATCACTTTTGTGCACATTTAGATGTTGTCGCTCACCTGAAATCACAACACATAGCCTACATTACATCGTGGTTAGCCAACTGTAACCTGGCGCGCTCTGTCTACTACTGTCTTCACACGTCAATTCATAAATTAAAAAATTATAAAACCAGAGTAACGATAACAGCGTCTTTTACTGCTAGAGTGAATGTGTAAGTGAATGCGATGATAAGAAGATTTTCGGTTATGCTGAACTATAAAACGCTAATCCAAAAGCAAAATTAGACATGTTATACATTGTTAGGAAGCTTATACTCTCACCTACTGAATAAATGAATCGTCAATCAAGCCAGACTGTACTAAAAAGGGCGACAACGCCGTAAACGACATGTGTGGTATTACGCACAGCTATTTTGTAAGGTACCCAGACATCACAAATGCACGTATATTTCACAAAACTGATTGTCCAAGACAATGTATGACCACGCAGTCTCAAAAGGGACATCTCTACGCGTAAAACCAACGATAAGGTTGTATATTTATTCCATATTTAGTCCCAGATATTGACTGTAGAATGACATGGTAATATTTTTAAAAACTTTTTCTCGTTTATTTTGTTATTGAGTGAGCAGCATTTTGACTGATGTATTGGCATATCTTAGGGCTATTGTCGGGTTTATCTTGTTGCTATGATGGAATACGATTTTTGAGTGGTGAAAGAATATTTTTATGAATGCCCAGATAGACAATATTGTCCATTAGCTGGGTGGGAGGGTGTAGTTGCAGATGAGACTGCAGGGAGGCGGTGACTCGTGTTAAACGAACGACCAGAGTGACAATGGTGGCACTGCGAAACTCCGTATTCGGCATAGTTGTCATGTATAGTCTACTAATGAAACTAAAACAAGGTGTTTCTGTTATTAACTCATACTTTGGTTGCAGTAGCACTGAATGTCTGAGTTCAGTAATCTCGGCGCGCCGGCGTGCCAACCACTGGGGGCTTTGCGCTGGTAAGAGGTTAAAATACCAACTTCCGGACAGGTCCCACCCACTTCCGGTTTAAGCCCCGCCCATTCCGAGTACGGATACGGATACAGATAATTTAGTTGGTTGAACAGATACAGATACGGATACGGTGTAGTCGCTCATCCCTACTATTCATGGACAAGATCTCAAAGCGTAGTCGAGGTATGGAGGGTGTCCAGTCTGGGGGACATAGGAGTAGCATCTATGCTACTCGCAGATGATGTCATTCTCTTGGCCTCATCGTACTGTGACCTTCGATGCACACTAGAGGGGTTTGCAGCCGAGTGTGACATGGTTGGGATGAGGATCAGCACCTCCAGGTCTGTGGCCATGGTCCTATCTCGGAAAAATATAGTTTGACCCCTTCAAGTAAAGGGGGAACAATTGCCCCAGGTGGAGTAGTTCTAGTATTTTGGGGTCTTACTCACGAGTGACAGAAAAAGGGGTGCAAAGATCAACAGCCGTCTAGGTGCAGTGGCCGCATTAATACAGACATTGTATTGGAGCTGAGCCGAAAGGCAAAGCTCTCGATTTACCAGCCGATCTTCTTCACTGTTCTCATTTATGGTCACAAGCTATGGATAATGACCGAAAGAGTGGGATCGCGAATAAAAGCGGCTGAAATGGGGGCTTACTCTCCTTGATAGGGTGAGGAGCTCAAAGTAGAGCCTCTGCCTCTCTGCATTGAAAGGAGTCAGTCAAGGTGGTTGGGGTATCTAATAAGGATGCCTCCTGTAATAAGTGGTCAGAGAATTGATGGATGGTGTTTTCCAGTGGTAAGAAACATGTTAGAGATAACCTGTGTACCATTGGCGATTTAAGACTCATTTTAGGGGTGCTCAAGCTCACCTAAATTTCATCTCAGCACCAATTATTATTATTATTATTATTATTTTCTGAAATCATTTTTAGCCCTCTCTAACGTTAGATTTTGCGAACTTGTCTGAGGGCTTAAATGCTTGTAAATCGAAAATCAGCACCATTCTACACTTCCTACCCACCCCACCCCTAGTTTCAAATTGAGCTCGCGAGATGTAGCTAGGTAGTGAATTTAGGATTTCATGGCGCAGAAAAACACAAGTTGAAACGTTAGCAAATAAAATTGCTAAAATTCCTTTTTATTTTCATTTTTTTGAACTTACTAAAGGGTTAAGGATATATTGTAAGAAGGGTAGGTCAAATAATCTAAGGCTTCTTCCTACACCTTTTCAGTCATTTTAATACACCTTTTGGAAAAATGACTCATTATTTACTGATATCTATGTACACTCATCTTTGTAAAGAAAATGTTAATGACCGAAATAAACAATCTATCTGAATGTTCTGACACAGAACGTTGGGTCAAATCAATATTACTGTGCAGTTGATTCAATGTGTTTGGTGATGTATCAACCTAATTTTTTCGAGCTCCCAAGCTAGCTATCTAGCTAACGGCTAACGTTAGATCATCCCTGAGCTAGCTTGCTTGTAAATTTGCTCATTTCAGATTTTAAACATGGCAGTGCGTGAATGTCATTTGTGTGGGTACTGTTAAAGTTAATTAATGTTGTTTGTGTGGGTCACAGAGTTATAGCAAAGTCAATTTAAGACTTACAGAGTGTCTGGTTATAGTTCCATGGTGTGAATAGTGTCAAAGAACGTTAGCTGACGTTGTTCGCTAGCTAGCTAGCTAGAGAGATTATCAGATAATTAGGTTGCTTCTAAAGGTAACATTGTGTACCCTAAAATTTGCCAAAGTGAAAGGAGTTGAATGCTTTTGCAAACAGCATAATACCATTTTTAATTTTCTTAAAAAATATTTTGTGGTGTAAAACTCATGTTACTTAGGCCTACTAGTAATTCATTAAGTATTTTTGTAAGTTAAAATATCATATATAGAAAAATATTAATTTATTAATTGTTATCCAATGAAATGTGAGTGCTTTAGCAGGAGGGTTAAACACTTTTGCAAGGCACTATATGCATGTCACGTTCTCAGTAGGGGCTGAGCTCCCCTAAAGGTCTGATCCTAGAATCTCCCCTGCTGTGCACCATATTTGAAGCCACTGGCTGTTGTAAATTTTGAGAAATAAGCAGTAGAAGAAGAAAAATATAAGCCACTTCATTTTTAAAAAACATATTTGTAAGTAGGCTACATTCTGCTGCTTTCTTGGCCAGGTCTCTCTTGAAAAAGAGAGACCTGGCCAGGTCTCTCTTGAAAAAGAGATTTCTAATCTTAATGAGACTAACCTGGTTAAATAAAGGTTATTGCACACAATACTCCAAGTGTGGTCAAACAAATGTATTGTATAAGATAACTTCCTTAAATTTATACTCAATATTTTGGCTATATATCCCAGCATCCTGTTGGCTTTTTTTTAACTGCTACAGCACAGTGCCTAGAACCTGAAAGGCTTTGACCAACCATTACTCCCAAGTCAAACTGAGCACATTCCAATTTTGTAGGCGGATTGACATAATGTGCCAAAAAAAGGTAATTTATAAAATGTCGTAACAAAAATTCTTCCTCACTTTTTCTTTGTCCCATAGTAAGTCTCACATTCGTGACAAGCTTGTTTTATGTTTCCAAAGAGCATTGAATTCACACTACTGTTTGCAGCTGGCAGCCAGTAACACACACCTATGGTAAGGTCATTTTCATGTTCCCCTATGAGCTTAATCCAGATATCCTCACTAGACATGAGCCTGTCAATTTATGGAATTTCCTAAATTTGTTTTTCATAGAGAGCTACAACCCCACCTCTCTTACTGGATCTGTCCTTCCTAATGAGTTTGTACCTCTCTATATTATATTCATCCCCATCCTCCTCCCCAAGCCATGTATCTGTGATCCCAACTATGTCATAGCCCCCACTATTCATAGCAGCCTGACGTTCCAAATATTCATTTTTTATACTTCTATACTTATACATTTAAACAAATACATTTCAGATTATTACTTCAACACTAGAGCCCGACCGATGCCAGATTTTTGGGTCCGATGCCGATCCCGATATTGGAGAGTCTTAGCCCACCGATTACCGATGTTTTGACCGATATTTTGTCAAAAAGTGCAACATTTTCAAGTCAATTTGAAAAACTTATATTTTATTAAAGTTTCTATATTTAAGAACATTTAACTTATAAGCAAACAAATAAAAATAAAAATAAACACACAAAGAACTTTTTAGATAAAAAAGTAAAAGATGATATTAAATTAAATATATATATTAGCACCATCTTTAAGTGTGCGAAATCAAAATAACTCCACACCTTGCTTTTACTCCTTTCTTTTCCAGCCATCTATAAAAAATTAATTTAAAAAAATCAGTTTTCCAGTTTCAAACATGTATTTTTATGAATATTATTATTATTATTATTGTTATTAATTTGTTATTATTTCTTAGTATCTATTCTCAGTACATTAATTATATTTTCTTATTTTATTCCTACTACATGATCTCAAAGAGTAAGACTATCTAGCGAGCTTCCCTGTCCATAAGAATTCGGTGGTGAAAATAACTACAATGCGCTCTGACGTGTGACTAGATGACACACTCGCTCGCAATAACACATTAGCTATTGACACAGCCTCATTATTTCTTATTATATATTCCCAGTAAGTTAAATGAATTATATTTTCTTATTTTATTTCTACTACATGATCTCAAAGAGTAAGACATTATCTAGCGGAGCTAAAGAGTGAATCAAGTGTAATGTTAGATGAAATTAAATTGACTGAATGAAATACATGAAAAAAACTACAATGCGCTTTCGTGCAGGTTACCCGTGCTAACTGTTGGTTGATTCACTTCTCCAACAGCAATCCTTCTCTCATGTTATCACGACAAAGCTAGATAACAAGGCTTAAAATTATCTATGTTAGAAGTGTTTTATCTGCGTTTTTACTGTCTGGTTAGCTTGCTACGATGACGCGTGACTAGATGACACACTCGCTTGCAATAACGCGCTGGCTATTGACACAGTATCATGTAGTAGCTAATATCATTATCTCAAATAAAAAACAAATGTGTGATGCATTCAATCACCGTTTTATTTTGGCTGGTTATTTATTTGAGAATACAGCAATGTCCTCTGGAAATGTAGATCCTACGCTGCTTATGTGCTCACTGCCACTTCATAAAGGCTTGCTAGCCAGCTAGTTTGCTAAAGTGAACCAAATATGTTAGCTAGCTCGCTCGCTTGATAATGAGGATTGATAAACATAGTGGTCGTATAAACGCATTTCATTAAAAACTTTCACTAAATATACATACCTTTATTGCGGCAATCGAATCTGTGCAGACAAGTCTTGCAGTGGAGAATTTTGGATGAGGCACGAGTGACAAGCGTCTTATTAGAGAAGTAGCGCGTCAGCTGCTGCAGTTCACACTTGTATTAGAGCTCCCTCTACTGGATAATTCTAGTAAATAGCAATTACAATGTTCAAACAGACAAGTACAGATAAATAATCATTGTTTTTTTTGTTTATTATAGTTGTTAAAATATCGGGACACATCGGCGGCATAACTGCCGATCCCGATGTTGTCAAAAAAGTCAAATAATGGCTGATATATCGGCCAAACCGATATATTCAACACATCCTCACCCGTTCCATCACCCCCCGCTGTCCCATGTCACACTTAGAACAATTTTGCTTTAAAAAGATTTCATTGGTGTTCATACTATAATAGGAAGTCTTGAGAGTTTACATCTGGGCAACTATCAGTCTCTCTCTCCTTATGTCTAGAGTAAATTACTGCCAAGACAGAGGCACAACGACCCCAACTTAAAAATATGTGGGTGGCTCTGGAAAACTAGCACCAGAAACTGGACAGGAAAAAACTATATAAATTAGGCACTTTTAAATATCTAACATTGAATAACTAACACGAAAAAGAACTACCTGGTGTGGAATCACTCAGATTTTAATTGACTAATTTAGCTAGCCTTTACAATATAGCAATGAGAGAAGGAAGCCTTATACTAAACAAGACCAGGTAAAAACTTAATATATGGCTGGACCTAACACGTCATCTGGCCGACCAATGGTGTAACTTCATCACTCAGTCACTCACAGACATTCGCGTTTATAGGGCTAGCCCCGCTGTTGCGGTCCAGCCAAAAATATTTTATTTATATCTCAGAACAAAATAAAAAACAGAAAGAAATTTACCTGGAATGTTAGCACATAACAATAACGACAACCCATCTAACTAAAATTCAATTTTGCTCCTGAGGAGTTAAAAAAAAAACACAATAAAACCAACAGTCGGCAAGAAGGTGGCTTACTTATTTAACTGGCTAGTTTGTTAGCTGAGTGCTTAAAGCAAAAAAGTGTAAAATTCCCCCCTGTCCCCTAACAGCAACAAAGATTTTCACCATAGGAGCAAAACAGTCTTACCTTACTTATAATATGGGTTTTTTTTTTCTTAACTCAAATATCAAATAAACACTTGAAAGCACAATTTCAATCCTGTAACAAGTCTTACCCAGAAAGAGCCGGTGAGTGCACGCATCTGATTCTACTAATCAACCACTAGAGTCTTTGCTAAGCACCTTGATTATTAGAATCAGGTGTGTGCACCCACACTGGCCCTTTCTGGATAAGGCAGGCTAGCCAAGTGACTTGAAAGAATTGAGGAAATATTGGGTAGCATTGCTTTGGAATACATCTTATTTAATTTTGGTGAGGCAAGATAGCCTATATTGTTTGTAGTACCGTAACTTGGCGTCATTTTGATATCAATACTTTTAATGGCAGGCTGAATGAATGAGTTATAGATATGTATGTCTTGTATGTGTGAGTAACTTGGCATTTTTGTACGTTGAAAACGTGTTTTTTAAGAGATATCATTTCTTTTTGCAAAGCGTTTTATTATGAGAGTGAGAAATGCAAAGTGACCCTGTAAGAAACGGTTGTGGATTATGGCTATCCTTGTGTGAATTTGTACAGTCTGATGAGCGTGTACCGTTGAGCAGTTTCGGTTTGCTATATATGTAAAACAGTGGCTGTGGCAATGGGTGCGGTGGCGTATAAGAAACGCAGGTGAAATATGGCCAGTGTATGTACTCATGGATTTGACGGCCATCCAACGAGCCTTGACTGACAAAAGAATGAGCAAGCCCGTAGAATTAGAGCTCCCTAGGTCGCAACTTGTGTACCCTTCTGCCCTGCTCCGTTGTCTGTTATTTTGTGGCAATGCACTTTTAGTGTTTGTAAGGTTTATAAGGCATTTTGATAGACTTATCTGCACGTAGGAATCCTCTTCGCTGTTTTGCTAAGCTAGAACCGGAAAACTTGAGAGTGGAGAATAGGAGCAGACGCATATGTCCCAGCAGGCTTTGCATATGAGAAAATAACAACATTGTGAGAGAAATTGGGAGAAATGATGAAATTGCGTAGTTGAAACAATATGTTTTTAGCAGAATGGGCATGTAGGTGGAGGTTGACATGATCACAGACTATAGTGAGAAGTAAATGAAGTGACCATGAGCGAGCTTAGTTTCCTTATCAAACGGTATATATAACAGTCGCTATAAAGCGCCAGCTGTTAAAGTGGACGGTTAAGTAACGTGTGAAGTCTATTGCACTGCTGTGTTTTTTTCATGGTCAGTACTAGTAGTTATAATTATGAGTGAATCATGTTTTTAAATGTAATGTTTTAATGGGGAGTTGCAGAACGTACATACGTAGTAATTGTTTGTATGTGGCTAGATAGAGAACAGGGCGAGGTAACATGAATGTAGAAACATGGCGTTTGCTGATAAGAAGGTTTTGTACGGCAGCCAAATGAAGAAATATAGTTAGTAGAAATGGCACAGTGGTGAACTGGTGTAACTTTTTAATAAAAGGAATACATTTGCCGTCATGAAATGCATGTGGGTGTCCGTGAGTGAGTTTTGGTAAAGCAAATATAAGCGTAAGAAAACATTAGTGTAAAAGAGGAAATTATCTGCCTGAGGGCGAGGCAGGATTCAATCGTTCAACAGGAGGTTTACCAGTCTGTGACTTTGTTAGTGCAACACCATGACATAGCTATGCAATGCGTGAAATATCATTAGCAAACCTGTCCGTGGTTTTAAAGAAGAACAGAGGCGAGTTAGCACAGAAGAGCTCCCGTTGAATCCATATGGCTTTGCAATATTGTAGCCGTTAACAACTGAACGTGCAGACGGTACGTCATAATACAGTTCGGGGAACGGCTGGTAGATATGGTGCAACAGCAGTAATTGAGAAGTAGTAGACAATTATTTGTGAGGGTAAAAGCAGGTTAAAGAAACGTGTCCCTAGCTGGGCTTGAACCTAAGACCCCGTGTTTCCGAGACTGTAACCCTACCCACTAAGCCACAAGCAGATTAGCTATTTAAACTGGAAATGTTTCAGAGTAAGAAGGTATGGGTATTTTGCCTGTGTATGCGAGTTTTTGATTGGGTGGTGAACTGGTGTAACTTTTTAATAAAAGGAATACATTTACCGTCATGAAATGCATATGGGTGGCCGTGAGTGAGTTTTGGTAAAGAAAATATAAAAGCGTAAGAAAACGTTAGTGTAAAAGAGGGAATTATCTGCCTGAGGGCGAGGCGGTATTCAATCCTTCAACAGGAGGTTTACCAGTGTGTGACTTTGTTAGTGCAGCACCATGACATAGCTATGCAATGCGTGAAATATCATTAGCAAACCTGTCCGCGGTTTTAAAGAACACAGGCCAGTAAGCACAGAAGAGCTCCCGTTGAATCCATATGGCTTTGCAATATTGTAGCCGGTTAATAACAGAACGTGCAGACGGTACGTCATAATTCAGTGTATACGTTCGGTGAACGGCGGGTAGATATGGTGCAAAAGCAATAATTGAGAAGTAGTAGACAATTATTAGTGAGGGTAAAAGCAGGTTAAAGAAACACGTTTCTAGCTGGGCTTGAACCTCCGACCCTGTGTTCCCAAGACTGGGGCCTTACCCACTAGGCCACAGGCGGACTAACTGTTTGTACTGAAAATGTTTCAGAGTAAGAAGGTATGGGTATTGTGCGTGTGTATGCGAGTTTTTCACTGGGTCGTGTTGGTGAAGATTTGGCGGGTGTCGGTAAAATGTCCAATGGGGAGACATGTTATTAGTGGGATAGGCGGCAGGAAAAATAAGAATGAGAAGAAGAATGAGAAGAAGAAGAAAGAGAAGAAGAAGAAGGAGAAAACGCAAAATCCCCTTAGTTTGGGGCTTTATTGTGTGGACATGTGAAGTTGTTTATGAAATCTGTCTGTTGAAATGGGGTCAGAATGTACAGAATTTAATGTTTTTAAGGGCTGAGGGTCTGTGGCTGTTGTGGTTATTTCTGTGGGGAACCCTGAAAAGTGCCAAACTCTCGGTGCTGTATAGGTATGGGGCATGCCCCCGCCAAGGCGTAACTTGGCGGGATGGCATACCTGCCATCTCAATGAATATACAGGCTTAATTTCACTTCGTTCAACAGATCTGGTCAGCTAACAATTTAGGCTAAATAATGTTCCCATGGCAGGCTATGTTTCCTTTCTGTTCTGAAGATTTTGATAAAATTGGATGATGAAAGAAGTTAAACAAACTAAACAGAGTAGGCTAAGTAATTTATGTTGTTTTAGGCTACAGTTAGCCGTTTGAATAGTTTTTGCGTTAAGAAATAAACAGGGATTTTTCTATAAACAATCATTTCCCTATTATTGTGATTAATAAATGCCGACTTGTGGCAAATTACTAACTATTCTAACTAATTACAAAAGCTAATATTCAAACTCAATTTCATGGCTCTTTTGACAGCCTTAATAGACGGCAATGGCAAATGAGCAAATGAAACATTGAATCGTTTTGTAACCGCAAAATTATAAGGCTCCACATCATCAGCAAATGATAAATATAACAAGACAAACCCAACAATAGCACCAATATAAGATATGCCAATACAGCAGTGAAAAATGCTGCTCACTGAATAACAAAATAAACAAGACAAATGTTTCTGGAATTATACCACGTCATTCCACTACCAATATCTGCGACTAAATATGGAATAAATAAAATAAGGCTATACAATTGGTTTTACACGTAAACATGTCCCTTTCAAGATTCAGTGCTCATTAATTGTCTTGAATAATCATTTTGAGACACAAAAAGGCAAACAAAAAGCGGGAGTAGGTATTTACACCTACCATGCCCAAAACACCACTCGCAATTTAGACAAATGTAACTCTGTACAGTTCGTTCTGGTTTGATACTTTTTTATCCAGTAGAGAACAGTATAGGCTTTCCAATTGTGTATTGCATGTCCCATTTTCATTTCTTTAGAAGGGCACAGACCAATGTGAAACCACAAACGTTTGCTTCCTCACAGCATTCTGCAGTAAACCATAGCATTATGCAGTAAAATACAAGCACGATTTGCAACGTAATTGTTTTTTTCCTTCGGTTTTTGGAAGATTTTACTAATTTTGCCAACTCATCAGCATGGCTAAAGAAAATTCTCTAGGGAGTGCTCAGAAGAGGAGGAACAATGAAGTCTGGCCAGGATAGATTCAAAGATGTAATTATTACTTGTATTCATTTATTTACCTAGTGTCAATTTTTGATATTGTTTTATTTGTATTGGTCATGAGAGACAACTATTAGTCTTTGCTAATAATGCTCAGACCTTTTGTATTGAGGGCTAACAGGCCTAGGTGTTTGTACGTTGGGTTACACGTTGGGCGGGCCGGCATGCCCCATACCTATACAGCAGTGGTTTTCAAAGTGGGGGCTGCCAGGGGGGCCTCAGCAAATTGGAGGGAAGATGAGGGAAAATGTTTTTTTTATTTTTATTTTTTTTAATAAAATAGAATTATGTGTATTATAAAAAATATATAATTTATAATAATATATAACATCGGAATCTTATTTGCCATGCCCATCTTTCTAATTGCCTGCCAGTCAAACATCATTCATCACACACTGTCAGAGTTGACCTGGTGATGGTCTGTGCCTGCCATGAAGCTGCTCTGCGTCTGAAATTCAGCTAGCTAGCTTGCACTAGCCTAACTCACGAAAATGGACAAGTTTTTAAAAAGGAAAAGACCTGACGAGCAGACCAACAGCCCAGCTGACAAAAGCTCTGCTGCAAAAAATCTGAAAAACTCCTGGCTAAGTAAAACTTGCAAGCATACATAAAGTAAGTAAATTAAATTTACTGCCGCATGTAAGAATGGCTGAGTGCCCTAAATGCGTTCTCTGCCTCAAGACCCTCTCAAATGAGTGTTTAAAACAGTCTAAACTTCAGCGTCACATGAAATAAAAGCAGAGGCCAAAAAAACAGTCGACTTTTTCAAATGAAAGGAAGAGCATCTGGCCAGGCAGTCGGCTACATTTGTGCAGCAAGCTACTGTCCCCGAATGGGCATTGAAGGCATCGTTTTTGGCTTCATACCACATTGCTCGTGCTAAGAAACCACACACAATTGGAGAGGATTTGATTCTACCAGCTACTAAAGACATTGTTTGAGAATTGCTTGGTGAGGATGCTGCTAAGAAAATCGACGCTGTACCACTCTCTGATAATTCCGTGAGCCGACGGATTGGTGACATGGCTCAGGACGTGTCCGCTCAACTCTCGGAGCAGGTGAGAGCCAGCGAATATTTCGCGCTTCAGCTGGATGAGAGCACGGATGTATCCAATGCTGCCCAACTGCTTGTGTACATCAGATTCATTTCCCAGGAAAGGTTTGTTGAGGAAATACTATTTTGTAAAGCACTTGAAAGTAAAACCACTGGGTGAGACATTTTTCAAGTTTTGGCCGAGTACATCGAATCTAATGGACTTGACTGGTCTCATTGTGTGGGGGTGTGTTCGGACAGGACCGCAGCTATGACTGGGAAGAACAGTGGAGTGACCGCTCTCATCAATCAGAAAGTGCCGAATGCAGTTGCCACACACTGCATGCTCCACCGTGAGGTGCTCGGTGCGAAAAGGATCGACGACGAGCTTAATCAGGTACTACAGGGCATTATACGAATAGTGAATTTCATTAAAGCCCGCCCCATGAAACACAGACTGTTCACTCTGCTGTGTAATGAGATGGGCGCCCATTTTGAAGGGTTGCTGCTTTACTCCAACGTGCGCTGGCTGTCACGGGGGGCAGTTTTTAACCGTGTGTATGAGCTGCGGAGGGAGGTTGCAGAGTTCCTCTTGTCTGAAAAGCATCAGCTGGCAGACCGTTTTACAAATGCAGCCTGGATTCGATAACTTGCATACATGTCACACAATTTCCAGCATCTAAATGTACTGAATCAAAGCATGCAAGGGCGTGACATGTACATATTGCAAGTGCAAGACAAAGTGCATGCTTTTTCCAAGAAGATTACGCTATGGTCAGACAAGCTCCAGGAGGGAGTTACAGAAATGTTCCCACTGCTTCACCAGGAGCTGCTGTCGTCTGGTGAGTTGGGCACCACCTCTCCACTGATCCAGTCCCACCTGAAGCACCTCCAGGGATATTTCAGAGACTATTTCCCTGACCTTGAAAACACCCACTTAAACTGGGTTAGGGACCGTTTTGCCCCTGGTGTAGGTTCTAGTCTGGACTTAAAGTCACAGGAAGCCCTGACTGAGATGACAAACTCATGGGATTCAAAAATGAAATTTGAGGCTCTTTCCCTCCCTAACTACTGGCTGCATGTAAGAGAGGACTATCCCGCCCTGGCTGAGAGGGCTCTGAAATGCCTTCTCCCTTTTGCAACCACCTACTTGTGTGAGTCTGGCTTTTCAACTTTAAAAGTACTTCAAACAAAACACAAGAGCATGTCTACATGTGGACAATGACATGCGTATGGCACTGACAGACATAAAACCCAGGCTTGACAAACTGTGTAGGAGCCACCAAACCCACCCCTCCCACTAGTATGCTCTCTCTCTCACTCCCAGACACAAACACACAGACACACACACAATGTTGTTGAATGTTGTTAAACTAAACTGACAAACAATGTTTATAATGGAATCTAATGGAATGATTAAAGATTTGAAATACAAATGTAATTACTGCATTAATAAAAGTAAGGAAATATATACAGAAGTAGTTTTTTTATTTTTATTTTACATTTGACGTAGTATTGTCAATGGGTTTTTAAAGACATCTTGCAAAAGGGGGGGCCCGGCTAGAAGCTAATGCTATTTGGGGGGCCTTGGCATGGAAAAGTTTGGGAACCCCTGATATAGACTATCTTGCCTCACCGAAATTAAATAAGCTGTATTCCAAAGCAATGCTACACAATGTTTCCTCAATTGTTTCAAATCACTTGGCCCTGTGCTTTTTAATCTTACCATTTTACAATGTCATTCAAACTTTGTGTCACATCAAAGTGTCAAATAGTTCTAATTGCCTCATGCAACACATTTAAATTCATGTACAAAACTGCTGGTGAATACCTACAGGAAACATATTCCTCCAGAAAACATATGTTTATATTTGCTTGTGAACTTCATTTTACTAAATGTACAAGTTATTCTATATTTGCTACTTACAATATGATTGATTTTTTTTTTTAATTTTCGTTTCATGCACAGAAAGTGCCCAACCCTCATGGGTTTATAAGACACCAAAAATACAGTTGCAGTGGTCAAATATTTCATTACATTTCATTACAAAATTACAGATTATTATACAGCTTGGTCAGAAACAAAAAATTCCTTCTCTCCCAAGCTTGGCAAATAAGATCTGCTACAAAGAGTTCCCTTCCTGAAGCACAACTCAAGGTTTTCATTATCATCCAGCTCAAAGAAATCAACATAAATGGAGGACATTTTACTAAAAGGTACATCCCTTATGTCCTCATAGACAGGACAATAAAACAAAAAATGAACCTAATCGTCAATTTCACCTAGCTCACACAACAAACAAAGTCTGTCCTCCTCTGGAGTGGCATTAAACTTGCAGGTCTCTAGGGCTAATGGTAATGTTCCTGAACAGGGGTTAAATTGGGGGTGGATGCGGGTAGACAGCATCCACCCACCTTTGGTAAGTAAATAAATTATTTTGACCGACAGTTTTACAAATAATTAAAGCTGCAAGCGGCGTTGGGAGGGGTCCAAGCATTGGTAGTATTGCGCCCTCTATGGAGCTATTTTAAAATGGTTTTGTCCTCGTGATCATATACCTTCACCCAACATATCTACTGAACATCATGATGACTGTATAAAATATTGATGACTTACGGCCAATTATGTGCTAAGAGACGCTGTTGGATTACTTAGTTGCGTTGCCATGGATGTGTCCTAGTCGCTTGCTGTAAAGGCCTTTACTATGTCGTAACACTTAGATGGCATGTCGTAACACTTAGATGGCCCGGCGTGAATGTAGAGCTGCAGTGCTTCCGCGCCGCAACTAAAAAAGGCGTCAGACTAGTGTCGTCACGATACCAAAATTTTGACTTTGATACTGATACCAGGTTTAGTATCACGATACTCGATACTGAAACGATACTTGAAACTTAAACGATACTGATTCGATACTCGGTACCTTATGATACTGAAATTACCTTAATAGATCAGAAAGGTAATTTCCACAAGGGTTGACCTCATTTTCGAATTCACGGTTTATTAACAACCTGGGTTATTAACAACCTTTATGTTGAAGCCTGTTCAACATATTAATAAGCATAGGCCTATAGTGTTACAACACTGAACAATAGAAAAATATATTAAATATATTTTAAAAATTAAACAAATTAAATAATCTTTAAACAGGTCTTTCACTTTTAAATAGATCTAAAAACAGCATATTTTAATAACAATACAGCATCTTCCTATAATAAAATATTTCCAAATTGGAACACCTATTGCTACTGAAGTGTACTGAGTCGAAGCGTGCGCTGTATCAACGAGGTGAAATGGACAAGCGCACGTCACCTGACCTGGCTACCTTAGTTGCTACTGCCATCTTGCGAAGATTCTGACAAATTACACCCTTCATCTTCTCAATCAGTAATGCATGAGACACATTTCCCTGGCTTTTACATTTGACCTAAAAGTACCGAACGTCAGAAAATACTAATACCGAACCGTTCTTTTTTTTTTAAATACCAAAAAGGTGCTGAAGTTTTGGTATACCGTGCAACACTACGTCAGACACATATTCCAATCCATTGCTCAGCTTAGCAGAGAATGCACATTTCAGAGCGCCTCAGAGACAGATAGAATAATAATACATATTTCAAATAATAAATACGACATTGAAAAAAATGAAACAAAAAACGAAATATCAATTCACCATCCTTGCTACCTGCGTGCTGCCCGCAGAGTACCGTATCATTTATTTTGACATTGGCAGACTACAGCATCAATTGCGTCTTTTGTTTATAATCAATATTAGTAGGCTAACTGCAGCGAGAAACTGCAGCTGTAGACACAAAAAAGTTTGTTATAATATGGTAGCAACGGAACAAACCTAAATATTTTAAGCAGTAATACTTACATAGCAATGATGAAATTTTATGTGTTCAGTAGGCTAGACAGAGATGGAGGCAGTAAAGCAATGATACAATCCGCTTCTGTTTTGCTCCAGAACACGATGTCAGATAGGTCTATCAGCAAACATATGGCTTAGCTATGCCCCAAAGTCCTCAGTACTAATAGTATTTTCCAAGAAATTATGAAAAATCATTGACAACGTTTCGTTAGGTGCAGCATCTTTTACTGCTACCATAGAGTGAATGTGTAAGTGAATGCGATAAGAAATTTTTTGGTTACGCTGACCGATAAAATGCTATTCCAAAAGCAAAATCAGACATGTTATAGCCTACATTGTTAGAAAGCTTATACTCTCACCTACTGAATAAATGAATTGTCAATCAAGCCAGGCTGTACTAAAAAGGGCAACAACGCTGTAAACAACAGGTGTGGTATTCCCATATATTGACTGTGGAATGACATGGTATCATTTTTTTTAAACGTTGTCCCGTTTATTTCGTTACTCAGTGAGCATCGTTTTCACTGCCGTATTGGCATATCTTAGGGCTATTGTCGGGTTTATCTTGTTGCTATGACGGAATACGATTTTTGAGTGGTGAAAGAATATTTTTATGAATGCCCAGATAGATAATATTGTCCATTATCAAGTTCTGACCCTCCCCTCACTGATAAAAACTAGACCCGACGGTGTCGGATTACTTAGTTGTGTCGCCATGGATGTCTTCTAGCCGCTTGCCGTAAAGGACTAGATGTCATAACACTTTAGATGTGGAGCTACAGCACCGCAACTAATAAAAAAGTCCAAATGGCGGGCAAACAATATGGCGGACATGGGTGGTCCCTATAGCACATTCAGATGCATCGGTCGATGAAGTTTTGTGTTGATCTGACTTATGGTATGGGAGTTATGGCCTTTTAAAGTATGACCCTTTGTTATAGCGCCACCATCTGGCCGACATAGGTGATTTGTAGTGCCTGAGTAGTGGGGGGCCATAGGAATCCACCTACCAAATTTGATTGGTCTACAACTTATGGTTGCTGAACCTCAGACACTTTTAGCGGAGAAAAATCATAATAATAATAATAATAATAATAATAATAATAATAATAATAATAATCCTAACAGATACAATAGGGTTCCACCAGCTTCTCTGCTTGGACCCCTAATAATCCTAACAGATACAACAGGGTTCCACCAGCTTCACTGCTTGGACCCCTAACTATGACAATCCAGTCCATTTAGGCTCCAGTCTGTGTTCCCTCTAGACAGTTACTCGCTCAACCAATCAAAAATCCGAAGAAAAAAAACTCAGGAGGAACAGTCGTTTATATAGACAGTTGCTTGTCTTGATTGATTGGAAGCGGACGCGGTAGGTAGTTTCATTAACATGTAATTTCATTTATGCAACATTATAAAGAGAGGTGAATACACAGCCCCCACGAACACCGGCTATTATTAACGGCAACTTTGATTGCTTAACCAAAATCAGCAGGTTGCTGGTCAGCAGCTAAGCTAGCATTGAATATTTCCCACATACGTAACGTTTTATTCAGCGGTGACTGGTGAGCTGAAAATTGGTGGGGCGCAAAACTTTACTTTAAACTAATCATTGATCTCAACCTGTTTTCATTAGTAATTTTCCAGAGAGCTGGCTATATATGATAGTACTGAGTAGCCTATTTTGTGGATTAATTGTATTGATACTCAAGGAAAATCAGGGGAAGATTCCGCCACTGCTTAGCGATTAAAACAGATTTTTCTAAATTGCATTTATCATTTAATCTCCCTAACACAATGCGAAGAAGCTGTGTCCCTTTCCAATTGATTAGTCAGATGTTTGCATGCTTGTTAATCACTGAACATTAAATAAAACAGTTTGAGATCAATGATTAGTTTAAAGGAAAGTTTTGCGCCGCACCAGTTTAAGCAAGATGGATAAAGGAGGAAGAAAGTGAGGACAAGAGGAGGATGACCGATTATTTTCGTGGGTAAAAAAAATTCTCAGCATTAATGACACTCAATGAACTTGAAATATATTATGTAAAAGCTTGCATCAATAGTTCCCGAACACATCTCCTGTCTGTCCTGGCCCCACGATGGTGGAATGACCTCCCCGTGGAGGTCAGAACAGCTGAGACACTAACCCACTTCAAACGACAACTGAAGACTCACCTCTTCAGGCTGCACCTCTCCCCATCCCTCCCTACCTCCCTGTAATCTCTAAATTAACTGTAAGCTTAGGGTTGTAACTAGGTAGCTGTTTCGTAGGTGACTTAGTTAATGCATTCGTCTTATCTGCTGTTTGTATTTCTGCGTAGACTGCGTTGTTGCTGTTCTCGTTTGTGTTAGTATTAATCAGTTTATCCTTCAGGGTCCAAGTTGAACTATGCGGTTGTTCCCTGCACTTGGAACGGTACTTCTCTCTAGGGTTTTCGACACACTTGTTCCTGGTTATGGTTATACACTTTGTTGTACGTCGCTCCGGATAAGAGCATCTGCCGAATGCCTGTAATGTAATGTAATATTCCAAAGCCGAAGCATTAGACATTTATGTCTGATGTTTGGAGGTTCCCATCCCATATCTCCACTAATGGCCAAAACTGAAGCAAATTTATGGACTCCCAAAAAGGATCAAATAGCTCTGTGATGCACAGTGTTGCAACTTGCATGTTCACGGAAACCCCAAACACTTACATAAATACTGCATGTAAAATATATACTGTACATACATACATAGAATACTTCTTTATCCCCATGGGCACATTTCCCTCGGCGCCTGTTACATTTACATTTACGAACAGACATACATAAGATACATACAATCATTCACGCAACAGAACGGCTGGGCAGCTAAATACATACATACATACCAATACAAATTGTACATATTGACGCCTATTCAATCAATCTTCACTTTTACAAACCCATCTACACATGTTTGGCCTGTCCATGTACTGTATGCTTATGCACACAGGACCAAGTGACTTGAAACAATTGAGGAAACATTGTATAGCACTACTTTGGAATACAGCTTATTTAATTTCGGTGAGGCAAGAGAGCCTATATTGTTTGTAGTACAGTATCTTGGCATCATTCTGATATCAATACTTTTAATGGCAGGCCTAGATTTTGCCAGTTTGAAAGAATGAGTTATAGACAGTGTATGTCTTGTATGTGTGAGTAACTTGGCATTTTTGTACATTGAAAACATGTTTTTAATGAGATTGTTGGCGTACACGGGGTAGTGACAGCGGCTCGTAGTGTACTGGCTTGTAGCTAGGGGTGTGCAGAGACGTCATTATCTGTATCTGCATCTGTATCTGCTCAACCAACAAAATTATCTGTATCTGCATCTGTATTCGGATAGAAGACAGGAAGTGGGCGTGGTTTATACCGGAAGTCACGTTAAATCAGTCAAATGTTGTATTTTTTAACCTAATATTCATTGGCAATGCAACTGTTGTGCCTTCAAACCATCAAATTGATTTAATATTGGTATATAGGCTAATTAATTCTGAAATATATTTCCACATCCTCATACTGTACTTTTCATCTCTCTCTCTTTTTTATTTTTAACTAAACTAAGTTTTATGAACCGTCTGAACCCCACCACCACTCCCCCCCCCCTTTAACTGGGGTACATTGAACAATCAGAAACAGAAAAAAATGTTCTATAAACCGAAATATTCTATTTTGCAGTAAAGATATATAGAAACATCCTTCAGTTGAAGGGAATAATCTTAAATTCCAATGATGCTGCATTCGTGTTTCTCGATGTGTGTGGATAGACTGCAAACCATCAGATGTCCTCATATTTTCCCTTGGTGGCAACTGTTACCATGAATGGATTTCGTGTTCATTATAGCCAAGACCTATGACTGATACATATATCATGTTACATCTTAAACGGATGAATATTGACTGAAATACAAGGTAAAACATCGTTTTTTTCAATATTTCGACTGGGTTTTTTTTTTTCTTAATGAAGGAAATTAACACATAGAGCTAAAAACTACAGGTTATAAGCTTCATTTTGATGTATAGGTTGCGGGGGGTTGGGTTTCAGCTGCCACACCAGGCTTCTGTCTCGCTAGCTCCCACAGCTCCTCCTCAATGTGAGAGTTTCCCGGAGTGATAGCCGGGAATGGTCAGCTCTCAGCCTGCTGCCTGCTGTGCGCTGACTCGGTGGGGGTGACTACAGAATATAGCCATCACTTTTCAATAATGCGTAGTAAATGAAACGACTAGTTCGTGAACTCAAAGTCCTATGTTGCAAACAGAATGGGCATTTTTATCTTGTGGCCATCCACAATGATATGAATCGATTTGAGGAAACATAATGGCTGACGCATAGAACTTATTTATTAAACGTTTTGCAGCGCAGTGGCTCAAAGTTTGTTGGTGTGTGTAACTGGTGTTTTTTTTTGTTACAGTACGTGAGGTACTTGTTGTCATCTGGGCAGTTGAAACAAACCCAGCCATGTAGAGATTTATTGCGGGAGTGGAGCCCTCAGAAAAGAGAAAGAAAACAGGCGCACTTCAGACTGAAGAGACTACTAACTACAAGTTAGCTAACGTTTGGTTATGGTTAACAAGTTAACAATAATTAGCCAGCTAGCTAACGTTTAAGCTATCATTCTATCATAGCTTAACGTAGCTATCATATAACGTTAGCTACTTGCGGTAGCTAAGGGAAACGCGTTCAGGATATAACAACCACGTCATTAGACAGTTTTCAACTATGTATTCAACATCAAATTTCGAAATAAATAAAGGTGAATAAGAAAAAAAGATTGTTATGGTTGTCTTCTGGCACTACATTTTAAATTAACCATAAGGACAAAAACGATGTCCTCGACTATAACGTTAAATTATATCAGTGAAACATAAACAACTAGAAGAGTGCACTCAGTAGAGTGCAGATCTCTGCCAGGTGTGTTAGCTTTGCTGATGCAACAATAGAGGCTACACAATCATTGCAACCAGACAAATACAATATACAAGTTTTTACCATGTACCACTGAAAATCCCCAAAACGCCGATTCAGTGAAGTAACGCTAAAGGTGGTGACATGTTAGCTAATTTCATTCATATCAGCCACGATGTGTTATAACGTTGACGTTATAATCTGCCACTTTGGTTTCAGATCTGGACAGGAACAATCTGGATGGTAACAATTCCAAAAGACCAGCGATGTAAAATATCAATTTCATCGTGAAAATGCCAACAAAACAATTGCCACAGATTCAAACATTAATGTACCCTGTTAGTTGGCGGATTATTTTGTTGGCATTTTAACGTTGAAATAGACATTTTACATCGCTGGTCTTTCATTCCAAACGGAAGCAATTGTTGATCACTTGTGGCCCCTACCGGAGGAGTTAGAACTCAATGTATTTCAATGGACAACAATGATGGAAATGAATTCAAATAAAATACTTGTCATTGATCGATTTGCAAAATATTTGAGAATTCAGGTCCTTGGCCTGCTGCCAGCATGCACAACAAGTATTAGGCTGATCGGCCCAGTAGTATGGGAGATTAGCTGCGGAAAGATACACAAACAAACGCACAAACACACACACACAACCAAATGCATAATTCCCTCCAGGCTCTCGCATGGCGGAAATAATGAAACAAAATTTCCATGGTGAAGAACGTGCTCTTTAGCGGGTAGCCTAATATTTATGAGTAGGCCTACTGCTGGCTGTAGCCTCTAGCAACAATAAATTTAAGTTTAAGTTGATTTGGCAAATTTGATATGACTGTTATATTCTCAAACTCCTTAATAAATGATCCTTCTTGCACTTAAAGGTGAATACCACTGAATTTATTAATTCAAATGTGTTACACTTTAGTGTTGAAACAGTTGAATTAATATTTCTGCATACAGTTAATGTTACTACTATTATTACTGCACACTACTATAATATTGATTGAGAATGGCATGAGACCAAGATGACATGCTAAATAGTAATAATAGAAAATTGCAATAGTAAAAAACAATTTATTATTTTTGGTAAAAAATCTGTCTGGCCTTTTTCATCTACCAGCCACCTTGGCAGGTAAGCCAGAAAGTTAATTTTGAACCCTGGGACCATGCTTTGTGCACAAGGGCACTGTCACGCTGAAACATGAAAGAGCCTTCTCCAAAATGTAGCCACAAATTTGGAAGCACACAATTCTTTAGAATGTCATTGTATGATGTAGTATTAAAGGAGTAACATGGTGGTTAAACGTGACACTTCCCAGTTGTCTTTCGGCAACAATAAAACAAATGTGCATAATTTTTTTATTATTCAGTCATTTCAATGTATTTTAAAACGTATTTTTCTAAGCCTAAATTTCCCACTATAAAAGTTCACCCGAACCGTCTGGGCGTGGTAATGAGAACTGTCAGTTAGCTATGATTGACAGACCGTGCCCCGTTACCATAGCTACCCCCATGATACGCGCTCTTTTTGGGAGACTGAATTTTCACAAGCTAGCTAGCTTAGTAGTATATCATGTATCGATGGATAGCTAAGGTAAGGATGTTGACTTATATCCAATTATAATTTTTGCTATCTAGCTAGCCAAGTTAAGATAAAAGCACAACTATAACGTCCTCATAAAAGCAAACTAGCTAGCTAACGTTATTGATAACATTATGAAAGCAAACTACCTAGCTAGCTAACGTTAGCTAGCTAGCTAAATGAATATAACTAGAAATAATCTAATAGTCCTTAAAAGGCACTCTAATTTAAGTGAACCTAACCTTAGTCAAATATTTGCATTGTCTTGCCTGTAAGCCAGCGGTGTGCCCTGTCAGATTTCTTTACGGGGCGTGGAAAGGGGAGTGGTTACTGTATTCGTGACGCACCAAGTTGACAACTTTCTCAACCGGTTGAAAATAGGATGATAAATTTAAAACGCATATTTCTCCAAAAATACAGAACGGACATATTTAATACTTTACTCATTGTGTTTCTTCAATGCCTCTTGTGCAAATAGCCTAGCACATAAAACCGAGAAAGTGTGAAAATCACCATGGTACTCCTTTAAAGGTTGTTACTAAACCATGAATTCGAAAATGAGGTCAACCCTTGTGGTCCGGACATTACGTTTCTGATCTATTAAGGTAATTTCAGTATCGTTAGTTACCGAGTATCGAATCAGTATCATTTAAGTTTCAAGTATCTTTCAGTATAGAGTATCGTGATACTAAACCTGGTATTGGTATCAAAGTCAAAATTTTGGTATAGTGACAACAGTAGAACAGGCCATTCAGCCCAACGATGCTTGCCATTTTCCGAAGTAAATTAGTGCTCTGGTTACCTACAGACTACATAGTATCTAACACTGAATCAAGCCTAGTCTTGAAAATCCCCAGAGTTTCTGCCTCTACTACATGACCTGACAGGCTATTCCACACATTGACTACTCTCTGTGTGAAAAATTCTTCCTAATGTCTGTATGGAGTCTCCTTTTACTAAGCTTGAAGAGGTTAAGCATCTTAAGTCTTTCCTCATAGCTTTTATCTTTCATACCAGGAATCAATTTTGTTGCTCTTCTTTGAACTTTTTCCAGAGCCTCCATATCTTTCTTGTAGTACTGTCCCCAGAACTGCACACAATACTCCAAGTGTGGTCTAACAAATGTATTGTATAAGATAAGTATAACTTCCTTGGATTTATACTCAATACCTTTGGCTATATATTCCAGCATCCTGTTGGCCTTTTTTTACTGCGACAGCGCAGTGCCTAGACCAGAAACACTTTGATCAACCATTACTCCCAAGTCTTTTTCAAACTGAGCACATTCCAATGTTGTTCCTCCCATAAACTAATCCTGCCTAATATTTTTATTTCCGACATGCAGAACTTTACATTTGGCTATGTTAAATTTAATTTGCCAGGTTTCCACCCGCTTCTGGATTTATTTAAATCTTCCTGGATTACTTTAGTAGCTTTCAGACTATTAGCTGGGCCTCTCAGTTTTGTATCATTTGCAAATATGACGATGTAATAATGATGTAATTTCTATGTCCCTGTCGAGGTCATTGATATAAATGAGGAAGAGCAGTGGTCCCAGCACTGATCCTTGTGGGACTCCACATCTAACAGCTCCCTGCTCGGACAATATCCCTTCTACTACTCTTTGTGTTCTACCCTGTAGCTAGTTCCGAATCCAGTCTGAAATACATCCTCTAATTCCTACTGTCTTCATTTTACTGACAAGTCTCTCATGTGGTACCTTATCAAATGCCTTTTGAAAATCTAAGTCGATAATATCATATGCCTTGCTATAATCAAAATACTTGGTAGCTTCTTCAGAGAATACCAGAAGGTTTGTCAGACATGACCTTCCCTTACGAAAACCATGCTATCCCTTAGGATGTTGCTATTTTCAAGAAATAGGCCTACTTCCAACTAGTCTCTAATGATAGATTCCAGTATTTTACATATTATGCAAGTTAAACTTACAGGCCTGTAGTTTCCTGGATCAGTACGGTCCCCTTTCTTAAATATAGGTATTATATTGCCACGCTTCCAGTCCTCGGGTATTTCTCCAGTTTCTAAGGACTGTCTAAAAATACCTGCCAGTGGTTTAAAAATGATCTCAGCTAACTCTCTGAGTACTCTTGGGTATATGCCTTCTGGACCTGCTGCCTTGTTTGTCTTTAGTTTAAGTAATTCATGCAGTACTTATTTATCCTCTTTTTCAATTTCTGATAAAATTCAGGTCTATTAGCAACCTCTGCTCTAGTAAAACTCTCAACAAAATAACTATTTAAGGCATCAGCAATGTCTTTATTCTCAGAAAGCAATGCTCTTTCTTCATTTCTGATGCACCTGATATTCTCTTTCACTTTCCTTTTCCTACTACAGTATTGAAAGAAACGTTTCAGATTACTTTCTTCATCTACGGCAATTTGTCTTTCAAAGAACCTCTTGGCTTCCTGTAGGATAGTTCTTTTGTAACCTTAGCACGCATATTGCAATATTCAGCCCTATTACTCTCAGTGCTGTCATTTTTATATATTTTGTACAATTTAGTTTTTTCCCTCAAACTTTCCAGTATGGCTTTGTTCATCCACTGGGGGGAGCACTTCTTCAACTTACTTTTTCTTACCTTTGGAATAAATTTACTTTGCGCCTCAAGAATAACCCCTCTTAACCTACCCCACTTTTCATTCACAGTCCTGCAGTTAAGAAGTTTCACCCAGTCAATATTACTTAAATTTTCTTGCATCTTGTTGAAATTGGCTTGTCTAAAATTAAAAATTCTGGCCATAGAGGAGGCCTTGTTAATTTGCCATAATACATCAAATCTAACTGCAGAATGACCGCTAGTCCCAAGTGGCTCAATTACCTCTATGCTACAAATTCTGTCCGGATCATTACATATCACCAGATCCAGAACTGATTTCCCTCTTGTGGGCTGATTGACATACTGTGCCATAATCTCACTGAGAAAGACTAAGGAGGACCAGCTTGTGCTGCTGCTTTAAAAAAATGAAGAGTAAAAAATATTGTTCCTTTTTCACAAAGCAACATGAAGTACACAAATACAAAACCTTTTTCATCTATGCTAAAAAGACAGTCATATGTCCCTCGTAGCTGACAGGTAAAAGAATAGACTCAGTACAACAGGTTGTAGTCTGAAGTCGTTTGGCTTAGACCTGGCTCACACTTAAAACAGAGGAATACAAATTGAAATTAGACATTTGAATAATGGCCAACATTTAAGGCAATGTGCACTCCTATGAATTGCTAGATGTAAATAATTCCCTCATGACTACACATCAGTAGCACTCAAAGATAATCATAGAAGTACCTTAAAACAGTGGTTCTCAAACTCGGCCCTGGGTGATCCCGGTGTAATATATTGATTAACCTCAGTCCTTCATTTCATTAAAAAAAATTGTTAAATAGGTAAAGACTCACACACTTGCATGATTCTTCATAGCATGCATAGCTGTTTCTGGTATAAGGTACTGAAGAGGGAAAACAATCCCACTAAAACAAAAAGCACGTAATAAGAAAAACCAAAACTTGTTAAAATTATCGGATTGCCAATTGTAGTTGGAACCAAAGCCAACATACGGAGGGAGCCCCCAGGACGGAGTTTGAGAACCACTGCCTTAACCCTCTGGGGTCGGGAGCTCCGCCGACGGAGCTTGACAAGATCAAATGAACTTTCGTTTCTATTTGGATGATTAACTTCACGAGTTGTTATCATACAGACGCAACAAAAACATTGACAGAAACCTTAGAATCGCAACTTTCCAATGCGCCCACTGGCAAATAATATGAATTGTTTTAAAAGTTTTAAATTTGATTAATTAAACCATGTATGCTTCGTTAATCCTTACTCATTACTATGTGAATTTCGCTCAGCAGGAAGTCCGCCTAAATTGCATTCACATGTTAACGACATTACATTACATTACAGGCATTTAGCAGACGCTCTTATCCAGAGTGACTTACACAACTTTTTTACATAGCATTTTACATTGTATCCATTTATATTGAAGCAATGCAGGTTAAGTACCTTGCTCAAGGGTACAACGGCAGTGTCCTTACCCGGGAATCGAACCTGCGACCTTTCGGTTACAAGCCCAGTTCCTTACCCACTGTGCTACACTCCGTCCCATTATAACTACTCTCCATAGAAGGAGACTAGGGGAGGGGCAATGCGAGATGCATGTGAGAAATGCCAAGCCTGCGAAAGCGGGATAGAATGTCAAAGTGTAGCCTAATTCACTTCTTTTGAGGTAAACATTTCGTTTAATTTTGGAAAATGGTCCGTCCGGAAGCCGACACTGATGAAGAGCGGTGTCATTTCGAACACCGAACTGATCCAGCTGAGGATCAACTTCATGAGTAAGTATATTTCTTATGATCATATTGGTAAATATGTGTACTGTATTGCAACGTATCTCTGTGTTTGTAGGAATATCAAGCAATATGCGCGTTTGTAAATTCCCACACTACGAACGATTCAAACTATTGCATCTCAAAATTATAGGCTAGGCTCTCTGCGTCTGGTTGTGTTAGAAGTAGCAGGTAGACTGTATTTTTTTTCGATCATATTGGTAATAAATAGCCCATGCCTGGCGTGTAGTGGCGTGGCTAGGATTCTACAACTGATGTCCTCACACGATCGATATTAGCATACTGTAAGTAAATTCGGGAAATAGCAATAAAATAACCACTTAGCTAAACAGACCTAGCCTACTTCAGATTGAGGCATTGTTATTGATGAGTTGGGTGTAGTTGTGCTGGAATATCAATGTTTATTTAGTTTAGCTAATGTTGTTTCGTTGATGGCTTGCACTATTTGTAAATGTGTGCTATATTACATTCTCTGTGTGTTTGTAGGAATATTCACTAATATGCGCGCTTGTAAATTCCCACACTACGAACGATTCTAACCATTGCTTCTCAAAATTATAGGCTACCTCTCTGCATCTGGTTGTGTTTGTTTGGTTCTTTGTTTGTATATGATGTATCCATGTCACATTTCCTAAGTTTTGTTTTCATTAGTTAGTGGTTTGTCCTTTTTTTGTAAAGCACATTTAATTTTCACCTGTTGAAGGAAATGTGCTATATAAATAAAGTTTGATTTGATGTCACATTTCCTAACAATTTTGTTTTTATCTTATGTACAGAGATGCTGATCAGGAAACACGGCCTAGTTCACCACTAGCTAAGAGGCCATGCAGGCGTTGCAAGAGTACACCAGTCTCATCTCATCTTCCATGCATATAGTTTACTTCAATAAACGTTCTAAAATCAAAAGATGTCATCATTTCTGTCTTCTAAATGGCTCACTGAGTCTTTGTCTTAGTGGTGGGGAGGCATGCGGCCAGGTGTGAATAGCCTACTTAGCTGGCAGGTCTTCCTATCCAATGCATATTCATTACAGAAAGGCCATTTGCCCTCCCATTCTCACCTGGTGTTGAAAAACAGTAGTCACAACACTAACTTTTAGCAATTTATTTTATATTTCTCATTGGATTTGCTAAAATATTTTGGCATCTTTTGATACCCAAGACCCTAATGAACACATTTCAGTGATCCAAAAACTTAGATACTATTGTTTAGTGTTTTATTACAACATTCCTGTGCATGTTCAAAATTACTGTTTACAGTTTGTGTGTTTTTAGAGCAATTTACAATCCACATATGATTATGACCTACTTACTGCTGCCATATTAGTGTAGCTGAGTTTGTGCTGAAAACAGAGATATGAAACACTTTGGAATCACTGCGTATAAAGTTGATGAAATTTACACAAATGTCAGAGCATGGCACAATCACCAGTGTCTCTCATTTTACCCTCAGACCCCAGA
This sequence comes from Anguilla anguilla, assembly GCF_013347855.1. Lineage (NCBI taxonomy): Eukaryota > Metazoa > Chordata > Actinopteri > Anguilliformes > Anguillidae > Anguilla > Anguilla anguilla. The sequence continues at coordinate 25,078,225 of NC_049205.1, read as the reverse complement.
GGGTTAAAGGATCTTGCCGGTATATAAAATGCTGAAAACATGCTCCTTTCTAAATGCCAGTCTTTCAATGATGATTATTTTATCAACAAGAACCTTGTGTTAATTTCAGCTATAGGTGTCCGTGATTTCACCGTGTGTTCATTTTATCCAGCTAATTAAAGCATAAACCCTAATCGTGAACTCGCTTTGTGAAACTGAAAATCCTGCAGTTTATCCCAAAATGTCAGCAAATTAATCAGGATAATAGTTAGCTTGTCACATAGGCCTACGTGAAACGTGGCCCAGGAACACATTTAAGGAATTTTCATGACTGACAAGCCGTCAGACACGTTTAACAGGTTGTATATTTGCCGGCTAAGGTTAGCTAGCTAGTTTACTAGCCAAATAGCTTGGGAGCCGAAGTTGCTAACTGTGCTAACATTGGCTACGTTACTAGCCAATATAGCAAATAAGCGTTAGCTGATGACGCTTGCTGCCAACAAATTATTTGGTTAAGTAGCCTAAAGGAAATAGTAAAAATTACTTAGCTACCAAACAAAACTTCAGAGAAATAGTATTTGATGGTCGATTAGTGCAACTGTAATTTACAGTCTAAATAGCACACGCCATAATGAAATCACAATACGAAATGGGATGTCTGCGTTTTCTGACTTCGCAAATAACTGGACGAGCCGGAGCCGGAGCCGGAGCCGGAGCCGGAATGTCAGTTTCTACGGTTGCGGGGTAAGGCACTTCACGGTAAGAATAAATTTTAGGATAGCGCTTCCGATATTGCTTGTAACGAAAGTGCTGCGAAGGAGACAACGATAGATTTACTCGGGAGCCACATCTGTTCAAAATGTAAACAAGTAAGGCGTTCACGGTCTGGAAAAATGTTATGACAACGTTGTCATAAACTTTTTTCCGACCGTGACAACTGCCTCACTTGTTTACATTTTGGACAGACGTGGCTAGTGAGTAAATCTATCGTTGTTTCGACAGTTTCATTACCCCAAGAACATGGCTAGTGCTCACTTTTCTCATGTACTAACTACGGATGAATTATGCTTCAACTTCTTTACAACTTTTAGTAGCCTACATCATGTAGGCTTCAGAAAATGATACTAAATTATAAGTTACTTTTGAATTTTATTAACTAAAACATGAGCCAGTTTAGGCCCAAAGTTGTCGAATTCAGACTAGCGGGTCTATATTTTAAATTCACATGTAGCCATTTTTCAGTTTAGTTTTTCTTTTATTTTATTTCATTTCTAAGAGGGTGCAGTGCAATATGGTTTTGAACACTCCGCGCTATGAAGGTACTATACAAATTGAGCGAGATTGACGAAAGTTCTTAATATATGCATAGTACAGGTTTGATCTAAATGCAGTTATAGCATATAGACATTTTTCAACGGTTGCATTTACAGAATATAGCGTTTTTTCCCCCAAAGATGGCATTTCTCGATATAATTTTACCGCCGTGTTAACACATTTTTACGGTTGTGGGTCAGGCACTCTTCACGATAAAAATAAATTTTAGGATATAGCTTGTGTCGAAAGTGCTGCGACGGAAACAACGATACTAGATTTACTCCCGAGCCACATCTGTCCAAAATGTAAACAAATCAGGCAGTTTTCACGGTCGGGAAAAATTTTATGACAACGCCGGTAACCACATACCTTATTTTCCGCAGAAATCTAAATTACTATAGAAAATTGAAACGGCCAACAGGGAGATATGATATATTCACGCCATGCACATACGATGGGGTAAGCTCCACAAAATTTCTTGAGCAGCTACGAAATACTTAAATCTGTATAGCTGGCAAACTATGTTAAAGCTTGGTGTTAGCTCTCGCTAGGTAGCATATGGTCAGTAAGCGTACATTGGCTATTAGACAGTTAGCAAGGTACTCACTGAACTATATCATCGCTTGCTTCCAAACCAAATGTGTGATGCAACTGATCCACACACCAACGAAGTAGGTCCGACATGACTCACTACTTTATATTCAGATATTAAATATTTAATGTCTAATAAAGCTATCGACGCTTCAGACAGGAGAGTATTGTGGCGCTTCTAGAAGGAACGCAATGATAGCTAGAAAGTTACTTCTGGTAAGCACTAGAGCGGGAAATTTCACAATAAAAGTAGAAATACCCGGAAGTAAGTTCGCTTTTTCAGGAGAAGGGTCTGGCTCAGGGGGACTCCCTGAAAACTTGGGCTGCGTCCGAATAGATCATTTATTTATTGTTTTATGGAGCTTTGGATCAGTTAACACTTGCATATACAATACCGGGAGACAAGGAGGGGACTGGATGGTGAGAATTGCTTTTGAAACTTAGGAACAGTAGACAGGGTGTGGATGGTACTGATGTTTGGCTTAGTTGCTATGGCAATTGCATCATCAATTTAACAGCAGTACTCTAAATGCCAACTAAGGAAGAAAGGCTGGACTGTATTAGAGCCCCAGTTCAACACCTCTTCAGAAATGTGCAACCTCCTGCGACACATCGTCCCCATCACTGCAGGGAAGTGCTGGAATCTACCCAATGCTGCACCCTTGCAAAACACACCCTGAACCCTAAACCCTAAGCCTTGTACTGTCCACTTGCACTAGACACTGCACTGCACATAGAATGCAAATATGGCCTTTAAAAATACAGTATTATGCTATTATTCCAGCATTATTACTGCTAGCGATGCTACTACAACTACCTCGCTCTCCCGTCTCTTCTCCCTCCTCTTCCTCTCTCTCTTTTCCTCTTTCTTTCTCTCTCCTCTCCCTGTCTCTCTTTCAACCTCTCTCTCTTTCTTCCTCTTTCTCTGTGTGTCTGTTTCTCTCTCTCTCTCTCTCTCTCTCTCTCATATTCAAATGCTTTATTGGCATGACGTATTTAGAAATACATATTGCCAAAGCGTAGTGATAACAATAATCAACCACAGTAAGAATATATAATTAAAAAGAAAAAAGAAAACAAGCAGCAACAACAATAACAGCATAAATGACAGTAACATAATATTTATTATCTATTAAATTAACTAAATTAAATTAATTTTAAAAAGTCTTTTTTGCTTAGAAAGGTTCCTAACTGAGTGAAATGACCCAGAAGTATCTAAGTGGCAGCCATGATAAGAGCTGGTCGAAATCTCTAAATGTTAAGGAAAGGTGCTTCAATGCTTCCTTTCTTATCTCCTTTAGCATAGAGCACACTGGACCGTCCTTTACGAAAGGAAAGGAGATCACGCCATCCCACAATTCCTTGCGGCAGCAACATTTAAAGCAACGCACCATTCGGCCGTTCATGAAAACAAACGATCAACATGACTGAGTTGTGTGATGGTTCTTAAGCTATTATAAGCATAGGCTTATAATCAGATCATAACCAGCATTAACCATAACACAGAAGTCTGTCTTTCAAGAAAAAAGGATATGAGACGTTTCAACATGTTTGAAACTTATGAATGATGATATGTACAGTAGTAGATTTGTAGGCCTAACATGTTCTGCCTATCTTGCATTAAATTTAACAATTATTTTCATACAATCATACTAATTTGGATTCATGTCGATAAATATGAGTGGACAGGAGGGTGAGCGTGAGCAACCACTCTCAATCTGACAACCATTTCGTTTCACTTTTGTGACTGCTAGCCTATATTTAGGGGTCCAAGCAGCGAAGCTGGTGGAACCCTGTTGTATCTGTTAGGATTAGCTATTAGGGGTCCAAGCAGCGAAGCTGGTGGAACCCTATTGTATCTGTTAGGATTATTATTAGGGGTCCAAGCAGCGAAGCTGGTGGTTATTAGGGGTCCAAGCAGCGAAGCTGGTGGAACCCTACTGTATCTGTTAGGATTATTAGGGGTCCAAGCAGTGAAGCTGGTGGAACCCTATTGTTTCTGTTAGGATTATTAGGGGTCCAAGCAGCGAAGCTGGTGGAACACTATTGTATCTGTTAGGATTATTAGCGGTCCAAGCAGCGAAGCTGGTGGAACCCTATTGTATCTGTTAGGATTATTATTAGGGGTCCAAGCAGCGAAGTTGGTAATTATTAGGGGTCCAAGCAACGAAGCTGGTGGAACCTTACTGTATCTGTTAGGATTATTAGGGGTCCAAGCAGCGAAGCTGGTGGAACCCTATTGTTTCTGTTAGGATTATTAGGGGTCCAAGCAGCGAAGCTGGTGGAACCCTATTGTATCTGTTAGGATTATTATTATTAGGGGTCCAAGCAGCGAAGCTGGTGGAACCCTATTGTATCTGTTAGGATTATTAGGGGTCCAAGCAGCAAAGCTGGTGGAACCCTATTGTATCTGTTAGGATTATTATTATTATTGTTAGGGGTCCAAGCAGCGAAGCTGATGGAACCCTATTTTATCTGTTAGGATTATTATTAGGGGTCCAAGCAGCGAAGCTGGTGGAACCCTATTGTATCTGTTGGATTATTAGGGGTCCAATCAGCGAAGCTGGTGGAACCCTATTGTATCTGTTAGGATCATTATTAGGGGTCCAAGCAGCGAAGCTGGTGGAACCCTATTGTATCTGTTCGGATTATTAGGGGTCCAAGCAGCGAAGCTGGTGGAACCCTATTGTATCTGTTCGGATTATTATTATTAGGGGTCCAAGCAGCGAAGCTGGTGGAACCCTAATGTATCTGTTAGGATTATTATTAGGGGTCCAAGCAGCGAAGCTGGTGGAACCCTATTGTATCTGTTCGGATTATTAGGGGTCCAAGCAGCGAAGCTGGTGGAACCCTATTGTATCTGTTAGGATTATTAGGGGTCCAAGCAGCGAAGCTGGTGGAACCCTATTGTATCTGTTAGGATTATTATTATTAGGGGTCCAAGCAGCGAAGCTGGTGGAACCCTATTGTATTTGTTAGGATTATTATTAGGGGTCCAAGCAGCGAAGCTGGTGGAACCCTATTGTATCTGTTCGGATTATTAGGGGTCCAAGCAGCGAAGCTGGTGGAACCCTATTGTATCTGTTCGGATTATTATTATTAGGGGTCCAAGCAGCGAAGCTGGTGGAACCCTAATGTATCTGTTAGGATTATTATTAGGGGTCCAAGCAGCGAAGCTGGTGGAACCCTATTGTATCTGTTCGGATTATTAGGGGTCCAAGCAGCGAAGCTGGTGGAACCCTATTGTATCTGTTAGGATTATTAGGGGTCCAAGCAGCGAAGCTGGTGGAACCCTATTGTATCTGTTAGGATTATTATTATTAGGGGTCCAAGCAGCGAAGCTGGTGGAACCCTATTGTATTTGTTAGGATTATTATTAGGGGTCCAAGCAGCGAAGCTGGTGGAACCCTATTGTATCTGTTAGGATTATTAGGGGTCCAAGCAGCGAAGCTGGTGGAACCCTATTGTATCTGTTAGGATTATTATTATTAGGGGTCCAAGCAGCGAAGCTGGTGGAACCCTATTGTATTTGTTAGGATTATTATTAGGGGTCGAAGCAGCGAAGCTGGTGGAACCCTATTGTATCTGTTAGGATTATTATTCTTATTTTTTTCCGCTAAAAGTGTCTGAGGCTCAGCAACCATAAGTCCTGGAACAACCAAATTCGGCAGGTGGGTTCCTATGGCCCCCCACTACTCAGGCACTAAAAATCACCTATGTCGGCCAGATGGTGGTGCTATAACAAAGGGTTTTGCGTAAAAGGCCATAACTCCCACACCATAAGTTAGATCAACACAAAACTTCATCGACCTATGCATCTGAACGTGCTCTACAACTTTGCCATTAGCACCACCTATGTCCGCCATATTGTTTGGCCACCATTTAGAATTTTTAGTTGGGGAGTGGAAGTTTTCTCCGCTAAAATGTCTGAGGGTCAGCAACCATAAGTTGTAGACCAACCAAATTTGGTAGGTGGGTTCCTATGGGCCCCCACTACTCAGGCACGAAAAATCACCTATGTCGACCAGATGGTGGCGCTATAACAAAGGGTCGTACTTTTAAAGGCCATAACTGCCACACCGTAAGTCCGATCAACACAAAACTTCATCGACCGATGCATCTGAATGTGCTCTACAACTTTACTATTGGGACCACCTATGTCCGCCATATGGTTTACCCGCCATTTGGCCGTTTTTATTAGGTGGGGTGCGGAAGCGCTGTGGCTCCAAATCTAAACGGTTACGACATCTAGTAAACTTCTTTACGGCAAGCGACATCCATGGCGACGCAAGTAATCCGACACCGTAGGGTCTAGTTTTTATCAGTGAGGGGAGTGTCTGAACGTCGGGGAAGCAGTGGAAGACAGTGCCAGACATTATTTGAAGACAGTATCGGGTGAGTCCGCTTAGTCTTTGAATCTGTCATTATGCTGATAAGTAGCTAAACCATTTTATTGATAGGTTCTGAGTTTCTGTGCAAACACGCGAAAACACGCTGGTATAATGAAACAATGACGGTAGCCTAATACATATATAGGCCGCTTCGTTTCGTTGCTACCATAAGATAACAGACTATCTTGTGTCTACAGCTGCAGTTTCTCGCTGCAATTTCTAACATTGAATATTCACAAAAGACGCAATTTATGCTGTACTCTGCCAATGTCTAAATAAATAATACGCTACGGTAAAGCTTTAAGAGGATGAATCATTACTTTTCTTGAGCATGGATCCATTTGAAGACAATAACGGGTGAGTTCGTTTACTCTTTAAATCCGTCATTATGCTGAGAGAAATCGTATTCTCAATTTAATCTCTCAATTGACTGTAAGCTTAGTGTTGTAACTAGGTAGCTGTTTCGTAGGTGACTTAATGCTCTCGTCTTAACTATTGCTTGAATTTTTACTTGTTGCTGTTCTTGTTTGTGTTAGCGTTAAGCAGTTTAACCTACAGGGTCCAAGTTGAACTATGCGGTTGTTTCCTGCACTTGGAACGATAGGCTACTGCCCTCTAGGGTTTTCGACACACTTGTTCCTGGTTATGGTTATACATTTTGTTGTACGTCGCTCTGGATAAGAGCGTCTGCCAAATGCCTGCAATGTAATGCAATATTCCGTAGCAACAAGATAAACCCGACATTAGCCCTAAAATATGCCAATACAGCAGTGAAGACGCTGCTCACTGAATAACAAAATAAACGAGACAAAGTTTTTTAAAATTATGCCATGTCATTCTACATTCAATATCTGGGACTACACATTGAATAAATATACAATCTTACCACTGGTTTTACGCGTAGAGATGTCCCTTTTGCGAATGAGAGGTCATATATTGTCTTGGACAATCCGTTTGTGAAATATAGGCTACGCGCTTTTGTGACGCCTGGGCTATCTTCAAAAATAGCTGTGCGTAATACCACACCTGTTGCTTACGGCGTTGTTGCCCTTTTTAGTGCAATTTGCCTTGATTGACAATTAATTTATTCTGTAGGTGAGAGTATAAGCTTTCTAACGATGTATAACATGTCTGATTTCGCTTTTGGAATAGCGTTTTATAGGTCAGCGTAACCGAAAATTTTCTTATATGCCAGTGTCTACATAAATAAAACGGTAGGCTGCTCTGCGCGTAGGTCGCGACTTGATATCTCGTCTTTTGTTTCGTTTTTTTCTCAATGTCGTATTTATTATTTGAAATGTGTATTTATGTGTTATTATTCTATCTGTCTCTGAGGCGCTCTGAAATGTGCATTCTCTGCTAAGCTGAGCAATGGATTGGAATATGTGCCTGACGTACTGTTGCATGGTATACCGAAACTTCAGCACTTTTTCGGTACTTAAAAAAATTAAATAAAAAGAAACGGTTCGCTATTAGAATTTTCCGACGTTCGGTAGTTTTGTGTCAAATGTAAACGCCAGGCAACTGTCTCCCGCATTACTGATTGAGAGAATGAAAAGTGTAATTTGTCCGAATCGCTACATGGCAGTAGCAACTAAGGTTGGCAAGTGAGGTGACCTGCGCTTGTGCATTCTTCGTGGTTGATACAGCGCAAGCTTAGACTCAGTTGACTTCAGTAGCAATAGGTGTTCTAATTTGTAAATATTTTATTATAGGAAGATGCCGTATTGCTATTGAAATATGCTGTTTTTAGATTTATTTAAAAGTGAAAGACCTGTTAAAAGATTTATAAAATTTACTTTGCAATTGTTTAATTTTTAAAATATATTTCATATAGTTTTCTATGGTTTAGTGTTGTAACACTATAGGCCTATGCTTATTGATATGCTGAACAGGCTTCAACTTAAAGGTTGTTAATAAAGCAGGTTTTTAATAAACCGTGAATTCAAAAATGAGGTCAACCCTTCTGGACATTACGTTTCTGATCAATTAAGGTAATTTCAGTATCGTTAGGTACCGAGTATTGAATCAGTATTGTTTCAGTATCAATTATCATGATACTAAACCTGGCATCGGTATCAAAGTCAAAATTTTGGTATCGTGACAACACTAGTGTGACGCCTTTTTTAGTTGCGGCATGGAAGCGCTGCAGCTGTGCATACACACCGGGCCATCTAAGTGTTACAACATGCCATTTAAGTGTTACAACATAGTAAAGACCTTTACGGGAAGCGGCCAGGACACATCCATGGCGACGCAACGAAGTCATCCGCCAGCGTCTCTTAGCACAAAATTGGCCATAAGTCGTCAATATTTTGCTACGTCAGACACATATTCCAATCCATTGCTTATCATGATATTCAGTAGATAGGTTGGGTGAAGGTATATGATCATGAGGACAAAGCCATTTAAAAATCGCTCCATAGGGGGCGCGATAGTGCCAATGCTTGGACCCCTCCCAACGCCGCTTGCGGCTTTAATTATTATTATTATTATTATTATTATTATTATTATTATTATTATTAGAGGTCCAAGCAGCGAAGCTGGTGGAACCCTATTACATTACATTACAGGCATTTAGCAGACACTCTTATCCAAAGCGACGTACAACAAGCGCATCAGTTCAAGGTGCAGAGGTGCAGAAAAAACACACTAGAGTGAAGTAAAGATCGTAGTGCCAGAAGTGACCACATAGATCAGGACTCCAAACCTGTAGGGTAACCTGTTCAGGAAACAAACAAACAATCCTGCCAAGTACAAACTAACATGATCGCATTAGCCTAACTAGGTACATTCAGCTAAACTAGAGGCTAGGGAGGGGTGGGGAGAGGTGCAGCCTGAAGAGATGAGTCTTTAGTCTGCGCTTGAAGGTAGTCAGATTCTCTGCTGTTCTGACCGCCACGGGAAGGTCATTCCACCAGCGAGGGGCCAGGACAGACAGCAGACACGAGCGGGAAGTACAGACACAAAGAGGGGGAGGTGCCAAGCATCCAGAGGTGGCAGAACGGAGAGGTCTGGCTGGTGTGTAGAGTCTGATGATCCTCTGGATGTATCCTGGTGCTGACCCCTTAGCTGCCTGGTATGCAAGCACCAAAGTCTTAAATTTGATGTGAGCCATAACAGGCAGCCAGTGGAGGTCAGTGAGCAGGGGGGTTACATGGGAATGTCTGGGGAGGTTGTAGACCAGACGCGCTGCAGCATTCTGGATGAGCTGCAGGGGTCTTATAGCGGATGCTGGCAGTCCAGGCGGAACAGGACCATCGCTTGAACCAGGAGCTGGGTTGCGTAGGTGGTGAGGAAGGGGCGGATTCTCCGGATGTTGTACAGGAAGAACCTGCACGTTCGACTCACCGCCACGATGTTCTGGGAGAGGGACAGTCTGTTGTCCATTACTACCCCGAGGTTTTTTGCAGTGGGTGATGATGAAACCACGGTGTCCCCTAGGGAGATAGAAAGGTCAAGGAGGTTAGAGGATGGAGCAGGGATGAAGATCATCTCTGTCTTACCTGGGTTCAGCTTAAGATGGTGGTTATCCATCCAGCTCTGGATGTCCCTCAGGCAAGCAGAGATGCGAGCGGAGACCTGTGTGTCAGAGGGGGGGGAAGGAGAGAAAGAGTTGGGTGTCATCAGCATAACAATGATAAGACAAACCATGGGCAGAGATTACAGGACCAAGAGATTGGGTGTACAGGGAGAATAGGAGGGGACCGAGGACTGAGCCCTGGGGAGCTCCTGTGGCAAGGGGAGAGGTGCCGATACTGCACCAGCTCAGGCGACTTGGAAGGAGCGACCGGAGAGGTAGGACTCGATCCAGTCTAGTGCTGTGCCACAGACCCCCATAGCTGCCAGGGAGGACAGGAGGATGGGGTGGTCGACTTTGTCGAAGGCAGCAGAAAGGTCTTGGAGGATCAGGATAGACGAATGGGAGGCTGCTTGTGCGGCGTGAAGCGACTCGCTGACCGAGAAGAGTGCGGTCTATTGTATCTGTTAGGATTATTAGTGTGGTTGCCTTAGGCAAACACACTATTATTTATTATTATCCCACATATTTATTTAGTGTGGTTGCCTTAGGCAAACACACTATTATTATTAGTGTGGTTGCCTTAGGCAAACACACTATTATTATTGCACATATTTATTAGTGTGGTTGCCTTAGGCAATCACACTACTATTATCTCACATATTATTATTAGTGTGGTTGCCTTAGGCAATCATACTACTATTATCTCACATATTATTATTATTAGTGTGGTTGCCTTAGGCAAACACACTATTATTATTGCACATATTTATTATTATTATTCCACCCATTTTTTGGACCGCTACTCCGCCCAGAGTTTTCGCAGCACATACACGTGCCATATGTCAAATTTACCTGCTTATTTGGGGATCATGTGCTATTACTTTGTGGAAAGTTTCGCTGCACGGTTTTTGAGAAATATGACTTTTTTTGGCCAATTTTTTCCATTGAAAATGAATGGGGCTGTGACGTCATACAAATGTGAATTATGGAGTTACAGCATTGGTCGGTTTTGCACATGTGATGCGGTCCGCTCCACGGTCTCACCAGCCAGGATAGGATATAGCTGAATGCGGAAGTGAACGCGATAAAACGGTATTCCAAATGAAAAATTACAAATGAAAACGCTGTCAGCTAGGTATATCAACAAACATATGGCTCAAATGCTTTATACCACAATTTAGATAAGACCTTGACGAAGACGTACATGCACGGATTGTGTTGTTCAAACGAGGTTTCCTGGAGACTTAGCCATCAGAAAGGACATAGCTGAATGCGGAAGTGAACGCAATAAAACGGTATTCCAAATGCAAAATTACAAATGAAAACGCTGTCAGCTAGGTATATCAACAAACATATGGCTTAGGCATACCCAGAAGTCCTCAATAATAATAGTATTTCACAACATATTACGCAAATTCGTTGACGACGTTTCGTCAGGTCCAGCGTCTTTGAATGCTAGTGCTAACAAAGAGTGAATGGCTTTAATGCGATGATGAGAAAACTTTCGGTTGACCTAAAAAAACGATATTCCAAAACCAAAAATAGACGTGCTGTTATACCTGGTTAGAAAGCTTATGCTCTCACCTACTGAATAAACGAGTTCTCAAACAAGCCAGACTGTACTAAAAAGTGCAACAACGCCATCAACAACACGTGTGCAGCAGCTTCTGGTCCGCTCTTACTCCAGAAAAAGACGTCAGCTTGTAATACCACACATGTTGCTTTCAGTGTTCTGTAACTTTGTAGTACAAACTGGCTTGATCTACACTTCATCGATCCAACAGGTGATAGAATAAGCTTTCTAACTATGTATAATATGTCACATTTTACTTTTGTATCGCCGTTCTATATCCCATTGTATTCGAAAGGTTCGTCTCATTATAGATGCATTGCGCATTCTTTGTAGCAGTGACAGCAACATTTTCTCACCCCAATGCTACAGTACACTTCTCCGCTTGTCTGTTGATGTACCCCTCGTTACAACAGAAGCTAGTACTACTGGCTACCAGCCGATACTTATTCACAGAAGCTGTATTTAAAATGAATAGAATAAGCTTTCTAATTATGTATTATATGTCAAATTTTAATTTTGTAACACCATTTAATATCCCAGCGCACTGGCAACTTTGCTTAATGCAGCTCTAATGAGACCATTCAGTCTGTTGTAGCAGGGAAAGCAACGCTTTCTCACCCCAACGCGTTTGCTAAAGTACACAACTCCACTTGCATGTTGTTGATTTACCCCTTGCTGCTACAGAAGCTAGCTGACTACCACTGGCTACCAGCCGATACTTATTCACAGAAGCTGTATTTAAAATGAAATGCAACTATTTTAACACATATTTCTCGCCTCGTCTTCGTTCTTGGAAATTCGGCTCGGCTAACACGTAATAGGCTACTCTGTCTATGAGTTGGTCTCAGAGATAACAGAGTAGACTCTGAATTACAGCCCAATTAAATGTTTTTAGTTGTGTGGTAAAAATGAGCTGAAATTCACGCAAAACCATAAGTCAATCAAATGAATCTCCCTAGCCCCGTCTTGCTTTTTTTAAATGGTGCGATCACGCAGTGTAGACGTAGGGTTTTTCCAAGACCCTCTGATCATGTCAGCTAGCTTTATGATTCGCCGTCACTCGTCACCGCATACCGCGAGTAAAACACAGAGATCTCAAGTTTTGATGAAGAATAATTTAGATCTGAATATATGTGTGGCAAATAAACTCGTTGCCGTGATGTTATAGCATGTACCCAATACTCTGTCTCTGCTTATACTACAGAAACCGTTCGCTCTGTTCAGCACAAAGTTGACTTTGCGTTGGCGGCAACCACACTTCACAATTTCTGCAGGAATTGTCTAGTTAGTGTGGTTGCTTTAAGGCAACCACACTACTATTATCGCACATATTCTTTATTAGTGTGGTTGCTTTAAGGCAACCACACTACTATTATCGCACATATTCTTTATTAGTTTGGTTGCTTTAAGGCAACCACACTACTATTATCGCACATATTCTTTATTAGTGTGGTTGCCTTAGGCAAACACCCTATTATTATTGCACATATTCTTTATTAGTGTGGTTGCCTTAGGCAAACACACTATTATTATTGCACATATTATTAGTGTGGTTGCCTTAGGCAAGCACACTATTATTATTGCACATATTATTATTATTATTAGTGTGGCTGCCTTAGGCAATCACACTACTATTATTGCACATATTATTAGTGTGGTTGCCTTAGGCAATCACACTACTATTATTGCACATATTATTATTATTCTGCACCCATTTTTTGGACCGCTACTCCTCCCAGAGTTTTCACACCACATACGCGTGCAATATGTCAAATCGAGCGGTTTGATCGGGAATGGTGTGCTATTACTTTTTGGAAAGTTTGGGTGGACGGTTTTTGAAAAATTTGAATTTTTGTGGGCAATTTTTCCCATAGAGAATGAATGGCGGAATGTTCACCTTTGTGATGTCACAATGCTCTGTCTTCTCACCCTTGTGATGTCACAATGGTCTGTCTTCTAGCAGCAGTACTCTGGTCTCTCTCTAGATTTGAACATTCTGCCATTCATCTCTATGGGGAAAAATTGCCCACAAATTGTGCAATGCCTCATTGGACATGGTAGAGAGTCCTTTGTCCATTGGTGGAGATCAGCCTCGCCCCCCTTCCTGATTGGCCGATGTTTGATATTTCATAACTTTTGAACCGTTTGTCATAGAGAACTATGCGTCGCGTCATTGGACTCAGGAAAGACCTAGCAACCGCCTAGAACTCCATAGCAACCCCCTAGCAACATCCTAGCAACCGGCTCTAACTCCATAGCAACGACCTAGCAACCGATAACAACCAGCTAGAAAACCCTAGCAACCATCTAGAATTCCATAGCAACCACCTGGAACACCATAGCAAATGCCTAGCAACACCCTAGCAACAATCTGGAACACCATACCAACTGCCTAGCAACACCCTAGCAACCACATGGAACACCATAGCAACGACCTAGCAACACCCTAGCAACCACCTAGAACTCCATAGCAACCACCTAGCAACACCCTAGCAACCGCCTAGAACTCCATAGCAACCACCTAGCAACACCATAGCAACCGCCTAGAACTCCATAGCAACCACCTAGCAACACCCTAGCAACCACCTAGAACTCCATAGCAACCACCTAGCAACACCCTAGCAACGGCCTAGAACTCCATAGCAACCACCTAGAACTCCATGGCAACCCCCTAGCAACATCCTAGCAACCGGCTCTAACTCCATAGCAACGACCTAGCAACCCATAGCAACCAGCTGGAAAACCCTAGCAACCATCTAGAATTCCATAGCAACCACCTGGAACACCATAGCAAATGCCTAGCAACACCCTAGCAACCACCCAGAACTCCATAGCAACCACCTAGCAACATCCTAGCAACCACTTAGAATACCCTAGCAACCACCTAGCAACACCCTAGCAACCACATGGAACACCATAGCAACCACCTAGCAACGACCAAGCAACACCCGAGCAACCACCTAGAACTCCATAGCATCCACCTAGCAACACCCTAGCAACCGCCTAGAACTCCATAGCAACCACCTAGCAACACCATAGCAACCGCCTAGAACTCCATAGCAACCACCTAGCAACACCCTAGCAACCACCTAGAACTCCATAGCAACCACCTAGCAACACCCTAGCAACGGCCTAGAACTCCATAGCAACCACCTATAAACACCATAGCAACTGCCTAGAACTCCATAGCAACCACCTAGAACTCCATAGCAACCACCTAGCAACACCATAGCAACGGCCTAGAACTCCATAGCAACCACCTAGCAACACCCTAGCAACCGCCTAGAACTCCATAGCAACCACCTAGCAACACCCTAGCAACCACCTGGAACTCCATGGCAACCCCCTAGCAACATCCTAGCAACCGGCTCTAACTCCATAGCAACGACCTAGCAACCCATAGCAACCAGCTGGAAAACCCTAGCAACCATCTAGAATTCCATAGCAACCACCTGGAACACCATAGCAAATGCCTAGCAACACCCTAGCAACCACCCAGAACTCCATAGCAACCACCTAGCAACATCCTAGCAACCACTTAGAATACCCTAGCAACCACCTAGCAACACCCTAGCAACCACCTGGAACACCATAGCAACCACCTAGCAACACCCTAGCAACAATCTGGAACACCATAACAACTGCCTAGCAACACCCTAGCAACCACCTAGAACTCCATAGCAACCACCTAGCAACACCCTAGCAACCGCCTAGAACTCCATAGCAACCACCTAGCAACACCATAGCAACCGCCTAGAACTCCATAGCAACCACCTAGCAACACCCTAGCAACCACCTAGAACTCCATAGCAACCACCTAGCAACACCCTAGCAACGGCCTAGAACTCCATAGCAACCACCTAGCAACACCATAGCAACTGCCTAGAACTCCATAGCAACCACCTAGAACTCCATAGCAAACACCTAGCAACACCATAGCAACGGCCTAGAACTCCATAGCAACCACCTAGAAACACCCTAGCAACCACCTAGAACTCCATAGCAACCACCTAGCAACACCATAGCAATGGCCTAGAACTCCATAGCAACCACCTAGCAACACCCTAGCAACCGCCTAGAACTCCATAGCAACCACCTAGCAACACCCTAGCAACCACCTAGCAACACCCTAGCAACCACTTGGAACACCATAACTGCCTAGAAACACCCTAGCAACCACTTGGAACACCATAGCAACCACCTAGCAACACCCTAGCAACCACCTAGAACTCCATAGCAACCACCTAGCAACACCCTAGCAACCACCTAGAACTCCATAGCAACCACCTAGCAACACCCTAGCAACGGCCTAGAACTCCTTAGCAACCACCTAGCAACACCATAGCAACCGCCTAAAACTCCATAGCAACCACCTAGCAACACCATAGCAACTGTCTAGAACTCCATAGCAACCACCTAGCAACACCCTAGCAACCACTTGGAACACCATAACAACTGCCTAGCAACACCCTAGCAACCGCCTATAACTTCATAGCAACCACCTAGAATACCCTAGCAACCCCCAAGCAACCACCTGGAACTCCATAGCAACCACCCAAAAACACACTAGCAACCACCTGGAACACCTTAGCAAATGCCTAGCAACACCCTAGCAACCAGCTATAACTCCAAAGCAACCACCTAGCAACACTATAGCAACCACCTAGAACTCCATAGCAACCACCTAGCAACACCCTAGCAACCACCTGTAACACCATAGCAACCACCTAGCAACACCCTAGCAACCACCTGTAACACCATAACAACTGCCTAGCAACACTATAGCAACAACCTAGCAACATGCTAGCAACCACCTAGCAACACCCTAGCAACACCCTAGCAACTGCCTATAACTCCATAGCAACCACCTAGCAACATCCTAGCAGCCACCTAGAATACCCTAGCAACACCCTTGCAACTGCCTATAACTCCATAGCAAATGCCAAGCAACACCCTAGCAACCGGCTATAACTCCATAGCAACCACCTAGCAACACCCTAGCAACCACCTGGAACACCATAACAACTGCCCAGCAACACCCTAGCAACCGCCTAGAACTCCATAGCAACCACCTAGCAATGCCCTAGCAACCACCTGGAGCTCAATAGCAACCACCTGAAACTCCATAGCAACCACCTAGCACCACCCTAGCGACCACCTAGAATTCCATGAAACCACTTAGAACTCCATAGAACCAACTAGCAACACCCTAGCAACTGCCTCAGACATCATAGCAACTACCTACCACTCTTCACTCCGTTCAGCACAAAGTCGACTTTGTGTTGGCGGCAACCACACTTCACAATTTCTGCAGGAATTGTCTAGTTTATTTATTATTATTATTATTATTCCACCCATTTTTTGGACCGCTACTCCTCCCAGAGTTTTCACACCACATACACGTGCCATATGTCAAAATGACCGGCTTCTTTGGGAATCGTGTGCTATTACTTTGTGGAAAGTTTCGCTGCACGGTTTTTGAGAAATATTAATTTTTATGCCCAATTTTTCCCCATAGAGATGAATGGAGAAGGTGACGTCATTCATATGCGAACGGTGAAGTTACAGCATTGGTCGGCTTTGCACACGTGATGCGGTCAGCCCTACGGTCTCAGCAGGCAGGATAGGAAATAGCTGATTGCGGAAGTGAAAGAACGATATTCAAAATGAAAAATTACAAATGAAAACGCTGTCAGCTAGGTATATCAACAAACATATGGCTTAGGCATAACCAGAAGTCCTCAATAATAATAGTATTTCACGAGACATTACGCTAATTCGTTGACGACGTTTCGTCACATGCAGCGTCTTAGAATGCTAGTGCTAACAAACAGTGAACGGCTTTAATGCGATAATGAGAGCACTTTCGGTTGACCTAAAAAAACGATATAAAAAAACCAACAATATACGTGCTGTTATACCTGGTTAGAAAGCTTATGCTCTCAGCTACTGAATAAACGAATTTTCAAACAAGCCAGACTTTGCGTATTTGCATGCTAGTGCTAACAAAGAGCGAATACGTTCTATGACATGATGACATAGCTTTCGGTTGACCTAAAAAAACGATATTAAAAAAACAAAAATAGACGTGCTGTTATACCTGGTTAGAAAGCTTATGCTCTCAGCTACTGAATAAACGAATTCTCAAACAAGCCAGACTGTACTGAAAACTGGAACAACGCCGTCAACAGCACGTGTGTAGGCTATCCTGTGTCTATGAGTTCGTATCTAAGGTAACAGATTAAACTCTGAATTGGAGCACAGTTAAATGTTTTTATTTGAATGGTAAAAATGAGCTGAACTTAACGTAAAACCATAAATCAATCACATTAATCTCCCTAGCCCTGTCTTGCTTTTTAAAATGCAGCGGTTGTGCAGTGCAGATATAACGTTTTTCCAAGACCCTCTGAAGTGGCCAGCTAGCTTTATGATTCGCCGTCACTCGTCACAGCATACCGTGAGTAAATCGCTGATCTCAAGTATTGATGAAGGGTTAATTTAGCTCTGAATACGTGTGTTGCAAATGAACTCGTTGCCGTGATGTTATATCATGTATACCATACTATGTCTCTGCTCATGCTACAGAAACTGTTCGCTCCGTTCAGCACAAAGTTGACTTTGTGTTGGCGGCAACCACACTTCACAATTTCTGAAGGAATTGTCTAGTTAGTGTGGTTGCCTTAGGGCAACTACACTATTATTATTGCACATATTCTTTATTATTATTATTATTATTATTCCACCCATTTTTTGGACCGCTACTCCTCCCAGAGTTTTCGCACCACATACACGTGCAATATGTCAAATCGAGCGGCCTGATCGGGAATGGTGTGCTATTACTTTTTGGAAAGTTTGGGTGGACGGTTTTTGAAAAATTTGAATTTTTGTGGGCAATTTTTCCCATAGAGAATGAATGGCGGAATGTTCACCTTTGTGATGTCACAATGCTCTGTCTTCTCACCCTTGTGATGTCACAATGGTCTGTCTTCTAGCAGCAGTACTCTGGTCTCTCTCTAGATTTGAACATTCTGCCATTCATCTCTATGGGGAAAAATTGCCCACAAATTGTGCAATGCCTCATTGGACATGGTAGAGAGTCCTTTGTCCATTGGTGGAGATCAGCCTCGCCCCCCTTCCTGATTGGCCGATGTTTGATATTTCATAACTTTTGAACCGTTTGTCATAAAGAACTATGGGGCGCGTCATTGGACTCAGTAAAGACAACCGCCTAAAACTCCATAGCAACCCCCTAGCAACACCCTAGCAACCACCTAGAACACCCCGGCAACCGCCTTGAACTCCATAGCAACCACCTTACAACACACTAGCAACCACCTGGAACACCATAGCAAATGCCTGGCAACACTCTAGCAACCGGCTATAACGCCATAGCAACCACCTAGCAACACCATAGTAACCACCTAGAACACCATAGCAACCACCTAGCAACACCATAGCAACCACCTAGAACTCCATAGCAACCACCTAGCAACATCCTAGCAACCACCTGGAACACCATAACAACTGCCTAGAAACACCCTAGCAACCACCTGGAACACCATAACAACGACCTAGCAACACCCTAGCAACCACCTGGAACACCATAACAACTGCCTAGCAACACCCTAGCAACCGCCTATAACTCCATAGCAACCACCTAGCAACATCCTAGCAACCACTTAGAATACCCTAGCAACCCCCTAGCAACACCCTAGCAACCACCTAGAACTCCATAGCAACCACCTAACAACACACTAGCAACCACCTGGAACACCATAGCAAATACCTGGCAACACCCTAGCAACCACCTATAACTCCATAGCAACCACCTAGCAACATCCTTGCAACCACCTAGAATACCCTAGCAACACCCTAGCAACCGCCTATAACTCCATAGCAACCACCTAGCAACACCATAGCAACCACTTACAATACCCTAGCAACCCCCTAGAAACACCCTAGCAACCACCTATAACTCCATAGCAACCACCTAGCAACATCCTTGCAACCACCTAGAATACCCTAGCAACACCCTAGCAACCGCCTATAACTCCATAGCAACCGCCTAGCAACACCCTAGCAACCACCTGGAACACCATAGCAACCACCTAGCAACACCCTAGCAACAATCTGGAACACCATAACAACTGCCTAGCAACACCCTAGCAACCACATGGAACACCATAGCAACGACCTAGCAACACCCTAGCAACCACCTGGAACACCATAACAACTGCCTAGCAACACCCTAGCAACCGCCTAAAACTCCATAGCAACCACCTAGCAACATCCTAGCAACCACTTAGAATACCCTAGCAAACACCTAGCAACACCCTAGCAACCACCTGGAACACCATAGCAACCACCTAGCAACACCCTAGCAACAATCTGGAACACCATAACAACTGCCTAGCAACACCCTAGCAACCACATGGAACACTATAGCAACGACCTAGCAACACGCTAGCAACCACCTAGAACTCCATAGCAACCACCTAGCAACACCCTAGCAACCGCCTAGAACTCCATAGCAAATGCCTAGCAACACCCTAGCAACCGCCTATAACTCCATAGCAACCACCTAGCAACATCCTAGCAACCACTTAGAATACCCTAGCAACTACCTAGCAACACCCTAGCAACCACCTGGAATACCATAGCAACCACCTAGCAACACCCTAGCAACAATCTGGAACACCATAACAACTGCCTAGCAACACCCTAGCAACCACATGGAACACCATAGCAACGACCTAGCAACACCCTTGCAACCACCTAGAACTCCATAGCAACCACCTAGCAACACCCTAGCAACCGCCTAGAACTCCATAGCAACAACCTAGCAACACCATAGCAACCGCCTAGAACTCCATAGCAACCACCTAGCAACACCCTAGCAACCACCTAGAACTCCATAGCAACCACCTAGCAACACCCTAGCAACGGCCTAGAACTCCATAGCAAATGCCTAGCAACACCCTAGCAACCAGCTATAACTCCAAAGCAACCACCTAGCAACACTATAGCAACCACCTAGAACTCCATAGCAACCACCTAGCAACACCCTAGCAACCACCTGGAACACCATAGCAACCACCTAGCAACACCCTAGCAACCACCTGTAACACCATAACAACTGCCTAGCAACACTATACCAACAACCTAGCAACATGCTAGCAACCACCTAGCAACCCCCTAGCAACACCCTAGCAACCGCCTATATCTCTATAGCAACCACCTAGCAACATCCTAGCAGCCACCTAGAATACCCTAGCAACGCCCTAGCAACTGCCTATAACTCAATAGCAAATGCCTAGCAACACCCTAGCAACCGGCTATAACTCCATAGCAACCACCTAGCAACACCCTAGCAACCACTTGGAACACCATAACAACTGCCTAGCAACACCCTAGCAACCGCCTAGAACTCCATAGCAACCACCTACCAACCACTTAGCATACCCTAGCAACCACCTAGCAATGCCCTAGCAACCACCTGGAGCTCAATAGCAACCACCTAGCAACACCATAGCAACTGCCTAGAACTCCATAGCAACCACCTAGCAACATCCTAGAAACCACTTAGAATACCCTAGCAACCCCCTAGCAACCACCTAGAACTCCATAGCAACCACCTAGCAACACCCTAGCAACCAACTTGAACTCCATAGGAACCACCTAGCAACACCCTAGCAACCGCCTAGAACTCCATAGCAACCACCTAGCAACACCCTAGAAACCACCTAGAACTCCATAGCAACCACCTAGCAACACCCTAGGAATGGCCTAGAACTCCATAGCAACCAACTAGCAACACCATAGCAACCGCCTAGAACTCCATAGCAACCACCTAGCAAGACCGTAGCAACCACCTAGCAACACCATAGCAACCGCCATGAACTCCATAGCAACCACCTAGCAACACCTTAGCAACGACCTGGAACACCATAGCAACCACCTAGCAACACCCTAGCAACCACTTGGAACACCATAACAACTGCCAAGCAACACCCTAGCAACCACCTATAACTCCATAGCAACCACCTGGAACTCCATAGCAACCACCCAACTACACACTAGCAACCACCTGGAACACCATAGCAAATGCCTAGCAACACCCTAGCAACCAGCTTTAACCCCAAAGCAACCACCTAGCAACACCATAGCAACCACTTAGAACTCCATAGCAACCACCTAGCAACACCCTAGCAACGACCTGGAACACCATAGCAACCACCTAGCAACACCCTAGCATCCACCTGTAACACCATAACAACTGCCTAGCAACACTATAGCAACCACCTAGCAACATGCTAGCAACCACCTAGAATACCCTAGCAACACCCTAGCAACTGCCTATAACTCCATAGCAACCACCTAGCAACATCCTAGCAGCCACCTAGAAAACCCTAGCAACACCCTAGCAACCGCCTATAACTCCATAGCAACCCCCTAGCAACATCCTAGCAGCCACCTAGAATACCCTAGCAACACCCTAGCAACTGCCTATAACTCCATAGCAAATGCCTAGCAACACCCTAGCAACCGGCTATAACTCCATAGCAACCACTTAGCAACACCTTAGCAACCACCTGGAACACCATAACAACTGCCTAGCAACACCCTAGCAACCGCCTAGAACTCCATAGCAACCACCTACCAACCACTTAGCATACCCTAGCAACCACCTAGAAATGCCCTAGCAATCACCTGGAGCTCAATAGCAACCACCTGAAACTCCATAGCAACCACCTAGCACCACCCTAGCGACCGCCTAGAATTCCATGAAACCACTTAGAACTCCATAGAACCACCTAGCAACACCCTAGCTACTGCCTCAGACATCATAGCAACTACCTACCACTGTTCACTCCGTTCAGCACAAAGTTGACTTTGCGTTGGCGGCAACCACACTTCACAATTTCTACAGGAATTGTCTAGTTATTAGTGTGGTTGCCTTAGGGCAACTACACTATTATTATTGCACATATTATTTATTTATTATTATTATTATTATTATTATTCCACCCATTTTTTGGACCGCTACTCCTCCCAGAGTTTTCACACCACATACACGTGCCATATGTCAAAATGACCGGCTTCTTTGGGAATCGTGTGCTATTACTTTGTGGAAAGTTTCGCTGCACGGTTTTTGAGAAATATTAATTTTTATGCCCAATTTTTCCCCATAGAGATGAATGGAGAAGGTGACGTCATTCATATGCGAACGGTGAAGTTACAGCATTGGTCGGCTTTGCACACGTGATGCGTTCAGCTCTACGGTCTCAGCAGACAGGATAGGAAGTAACTGATTGCGGAAGTGAAAGAACGATATTCAAAATGAAAAATTACAAATGAAAACGCTGTCAGCTAGGTATATCAACAAACATATGGCTTAGGCATACCCAGAAGTCCTCAATAATAATAGTATTTCACGAGATATTACGCAAATTCGTTGACGACGTTTCGTCACATGCAGCGTCTTAGAATGCTAGTGCTAACAAACAGTCATGGCTTTAATGCGATAATGAGAGCACTTTCGGTTGACCTAAAAAAACGATATTAAAAAACCAAAAACAGACGTGCTGTTATACCTGGTTAGAAAGCTTATGCTCTCAGCTACTGAATAAACGAATTTTCAAACAAGCCAGACTGCGTATTTGCATGCTAGTGCTAACAAAGAGCGAATACGTTCTATGACATGATGACATAGCTTTCGGTTGACCTAAAAAAACGATATTAAAAAACAAAAATAGACGTGCTGTTATACCTGGTTAGAAAGCTTATGCTCTCAGCTACTGAATAAACGAATTTTCAAACAAGCCAGACTTTGCGTATTTGCATGCTAGTGCTAACAAAGAGCGAATACGTTCTATGACATGATGACATAGCTTTCGGTTGACCTAAAAAAACGATATTAAAAAAACAAAAATAGACGTGCTGTTGTACCTGGTTAGAAAGCTTATGCTCTCAGCTACTGAATAAACGAATTTTCAAACAAGCCAGACTGCGTATTTGCATGCTAGTGCTAACAAAGAGCGAATACGTTCTATGACATGATGACATAGCTTTCGGTTGACCTAAAAAAACGATATTAAAAAAACAAAAATAGACGTGCTGTTATACCTGGTTAGAAAGCTTATGCTCTCAGCTACTGAATAAACGAATTTTCAAACAAGCCAGACTTTGCGTATTTGCATGCTAGTGCTAACAAAGAGCGAATACGTTCTATGACATGATGACATAGCTTTCGGTTGACCTAAAAAAACGATATTAAAAAAACAAAAATAGACGTGCTGTTATACCTGGTTAGAAAGCTTATGCTCTCAGCTACTGAATAAACGAATTCTCAAACAAGCCAGACTGTACTGAAAACTGGAACAACGCCGTCAACAGCACGTGTGTAGGCTATCCTGTGTCTATGAGTTCGTATCTAAGGTAACAGATTAAACTCTGAATTGCAGCACAGTTAAATGTTTTTATTTGAATGGTAAAAATGAGCTGAACTTAACGTAAAACCATAAATCAATCACATTAATCTCCCTAGCCCTGTCTTGCTTTTTAAAATGCAGCGGTTGTGCAGTGCAGATATAACGTTTTTCCAAGACCCTCTGAAGTGGCCAGCTAGCTTTATGATTCGCCGTCACTCGTCACAGCATACCGTGAGTAAATCGCTGATCTCAAGTATTGATGAAGGGTTAATTTAGCTCTGAATACGTGTGTTGCAAATGAACTCGTTGCCGTGATGTTATATCATGTATACCATACTATGTCTCTGCTCATGCTACAGAAACTGTTCGCTCCGTTCAGCACAAAGTTGACTTTGTGTTGGCGGCAACCACACTTCACAATTTCTGCAGGAATTGTCTAGTTAGTGTGGTTGCCTTAGGGCAACTACACTATTATTATTGCACATATTCTTTATTATTATTATTATTATTATTCCACCCATTTTTTGGACCGCTACTCCTCCCAGAGTTTTCGCACCACATACACCTGCAATATGTCAAATCGA
This sequence comes from Anguilla anguilla, assembly GCF_013347855.1. Lineage (NCBI taxonomy): Eukaryota > Metazoa > Chordata > Actinopteri > Anguilliformes > Anguillidae > Anguilla > Anguilla anguilla. Next base: position 25,053,839 of record NC_049205.1, on the reverse strand, counting down.
GCGGCCTGATCGGGAATGGTGTGCTATTACTTTTTGGAAAGTTTGGGTGGACGGTTTTTGAAAAATTTGAATTTTTGTGGGCAATTTTTCCCATAGAGAATGAATGGCGGAATGTTCACCTTTGTGATGTCACAATGCTCTGTCTTCTCACCCTTGTGATGTCACAATGGTCTGTCTTCTAGCAGCAGTACTCTGGTCTCTCTCTAGATTTGAACATTCTGCCATTCATCTCTATGGGGAAAAATTGCCCACAAATTGTGCAATGCCTCATTGGACATGGTAGAGAGTCCTTTGTCCATTGGTGGAGATCAGCCTCGCCCCCCTTCCTGATTGGCCGATGTTTGATATTTCATAACTTTTGAACCGTTTGTCATAAAGAACTATGGGGCGCGTCATTGGACTCAGTAAAGACAACCGCCTAAAACTCCATAGCAACCCCCTAGCAACACCCTAGCAACCACCTAGAACACCCCGGCAACCGCCTTGAACTCCATAGCAACCACCTTACAACACACTAGCAACCACCTGGAACACCATAGCAAATGCCTGGCAACACCCTAGCAACCGGCTATAACGCCATAGCAACCACCTAGCAACACCATAGTAACCACCTAGAACACCATAGCAACCACCTAGCAACACCATAGCAACCACCTAGAACTCCATAGCAACCACCTAGCAACACCCTAGCAACCACCTGGAACACCATAACAACTGCCTAGAAACACCCTAGCAACCACCTGGAACACCATAACAACGACCTAGCAACACCCTAGCAACCACCTGGAACACCATAACAACTGCCTAGCAACACCCTAGCAACCGCCTATAACTCCATAGCAACCACCTAGCAACATCCTAGCAACCACTTAGAATACCCTAGCAACCCCCTAGCAACACCCTAGCAACCACCTAGAACTCCATAGCAACCACCTAACAACACACTAGCAACCACCTGGAACACCATAGCAAATACCTGGCAACACCCTAGCAACCACCTAGAACTCCATAGCAACCACCTAGCAACACCCTAGCAACCACCTGGAACACCATAGCAACCACCTAGCAACACCCTAGCAACCACCTGTAACACCATAACTGCCTAGCAACACTATAGCAACAACCTAGCAACATGCTAGCAACCACCTAGCAACACCCTAGCAACACCCTAGCAACTGCCTAGAACTCCATAGCAACCACCTAGCAACATCCTAGCAACCACCTAGAATACCCTAGCAACACCCTAGCAACTGCCTATAACTCCATAGCAAATGCCAAGCAACACCCTAGCAACCGGCTATAACTCCATAGCAACCACCTAGCAACACCCTAGCAACCACCTGGAACACCATAACATCTGCCCAGCAACACCCTAGCAACCGCCTAGAACTCCATAGCAACCACCTACCAACCACTTAGCATACCCTAGCAACCACCTGGAGCTCAATAGCAACCACCTGAAACTCCATAGCAACCACCTAGCACCACCCTAGCGACCACCTAGAATTCCATGAAACCACTTAGAACTCCATAGAACCACCTAGCAACACCCTAGCAACTGCCTCAGACATCATAGCAACTACCTACCACTGTTCACTCCGTTCAGCACAAAGTCGACTTTGCGTTGGCGGCAACCACACTTCACAATTTCTGCAGGAATTGTCTAGTTAGTGTGGTTGCCTTAGGGCAACTACACTATTATTATTGCACATATTTATTATTATTATTATTCCACCCATTTTTTGGACCGCTACTCCTCCCAGAGTTTTCACACCACATACACGTGCCATATGTCAAAATGACCGGCTTCATTGGGAATCGTGTGCTATTACTTTGTGGAAAGTTTCGCTGCACGGTTTTTGAGAAATATTAATTTTTATGCCCAATTTTTCCCCATAGAGATGAATGGAGAAGGTGACGTCATTCATATGCGAACGGTGAAGTTACAGCATTGGTCGGCTTTGCACACGTGATGCGGTCAGCTCTACGGTCTCAGCAGGCAGGATAGGAAATAGCTGATTGCGGAAGTGAAAGAACGATATTCAAAATGAAAAATTACAAATGAAAACGCTGTCAGCTAGGTATATCAACAAACATATGGCTTAGGCATAACCAGAAGTCCTCAATAATAATAGTATTTCACGAGACATTACGCTAATTCGTTGACGACCTTTCGTCACATGTAGCGTCTTAGAATGCTAGTGCTAACAAACAGTGAGTGGCTTTAATGCGATAATGAGAGCACTTTCGGTTGACCTAAAGAAACGATATTAAAAAACCAACAATATACGTGCTGTTATACCTGGTTAGAAAGCTTATGCTCTCAGCTACTGAGTGAACGAATTTTCAAACAAGCCAGACTTTCCGTCTTTGCATGCTAGTGCTAACAAAGAGCGAATACGTTCTATGACATGATGACATAGCTTTCGGTTGACCTAAAAAACGATATTAAAAAAACAAAAATAGACGTGCTGTTATACCTGGTTAGAAAGCTTATGCTCTCAGCTACTGAATAAACGAATTTTCAAACAAGCCAGACTTTCCGTCTTTGCATGCTAGTGCTAACAAAGAGCGAATACGTTCTATGACATGATGACATAGCTTTCGGTTGACCTAAAAAAACGATATTAAAAAAACAAAAATAGACGTGCTGTTATACCTGGTTAGAAAGCTTATGCTCTCAGCTACTGAATAAACGAATTTTCAAACAAGCCAGACTGCGTATTTGCATGCTAGTGCTAACAAAGAGCGAATACGTTCTATGACATGATGACATAGCTTTCGGTTGACCTAAAAAAACGATATTAAAAAAACTAAAATAGACGTGCTGTTATACCTGGTTAGAAAGCTTATGCTCTCAGCTACTGAATAAACGAATTCTCAAACAAGCCAGACTGTACTGAAAACTGGAACAACGCCGTCAACAGCACGTGTGCAGCAGCTTCAGGTCCGGTCTAACTCCAGAAATTTGGGTCAGCTAACACGTAGTAGGCTATCCTTTGTCTATGAGTTCGTATCTAAGGTAACAGATTAAACTCTGAATTGCAGCACAGTTAAATGTTTTTATTTGAATGGTAAAAATGAGCTGAACTTAACGTAAAACCATAAATCAATCACATTAATCTCCCTAGCCCTGTCTTGCTTTTTAAAATGGAGCGGTTGTGCAGTGCAGATATAACGTTTTTCCAAGACCCTCTGAAGTGGCCAGCTAGCTTTATGATTCGCCGTCACTCGTCACAGCATACCGTGAGTAAATCGCTGATCTCAAGTATTGATGAAGGGTTAATTTAGCTCTGAATATGTGTGTTGCAAATGAACTCGTTGCCGTGATGTTATATCATGTATACCATACTATGTCTCTGCTCATGCTACAGAAACTGTTCGCTCCGTTCAGCACAAAGTTGACTTTGTGTTGGCGGCAACCACACTTCACAATTTCTGCAGGAATTGTCTAGTTATTATTATTATTCTTTCCGCCTGTTTTTTGGACCGCTACTCCTCCCAGAGTTTTCGCACCACATACACGTGCAATATGTCAAATCGAGCGGCTTGATCGGGAATGGTGTGCTATTACTTTGTGGAAAGATTGGTTGCACGGTTTTTGAAAAATTTGAATTTGTGTAGGCAATTTTTCCCCATAGGGAATGAATGGCGGAATGTTCACCCTTGTGATGTCACAATGCTCTGTCTTCTCACCCTTGTGATGTCACAATGCCCTGTCTTCTAGCAACAGTACTCTGGTCTCTCTCTAGATTTGAACATTCTGCCATTCATCTCTATGCCGAAAAATTGCCCACAAATTGTACAATACCTCATTGGACATAGTATCGAGTCCTTTGTCCATTGGTGTAGATCAGCCTTGCCCCCCTTCCTGATTGGCCGATGTTTGATATTTCATAACTTTTGAACCGTTTGTCATAGAGAACTATGGGTCGCGTCATTGGACTCAGTAAAGACCTAGCAACCGCCTAGAACTCAATAGCAAACCCCTAGCAACACCCTAGCAACCACCTAGAACACCCTAGCAACGGCCTAGAACTCCATAGCAACCACCTAACAACACACTAGCAAACACCTGGAACACCATAGCAAATGCCTGGCAACACCCTAGCAACCGGCTATAACGCCATAGAAACCACCTAGCAACACCATAGTAACCACCTAGAACACCATAGCAACCACTTAGCAACACCCTAGCAACCACCTGGAATACCATAGCAAGCACCTAGCAACACCCTAGGAACAATCTGGAACACCATAACAACTGCCTAGCAACACCCTAGCAACCACATGGAACACCATAGCAACGACCTAGCAACACCCTAGCAACCACCTGGAACACCATAACAACTGCCTAGCAACACCCGAGCAACCGCCTAAAACTCCATAGCAACCACCTAGCAACATCCTAGCAACCACTTTGAATACCCTAGCAACCGCCTAGCAACACCCTAGCAACCACCTGGAACACCATAGCAACCACCTAGCAACACCCTAGCAACAATCTGGAACACCATAACAACTGCCTAGCAACACCCTAGCAACCACATGGAACACCATAGCAATGACCTAGCAACACCCTAGCAACCACCTAGAACTCCATAGCAACCACCTAGCAACACCCTAGCAACCGCCTAGAACTCCATAGCAACCACCTAGCAACATCCTAGCAACCACTTTGAATACCCTAGCAACCCCCTAGCAACACCCTAGCAACCACCTAGAACTCCATAGCAACGACCTAGCAACACCCTAGCAACCACCTAGAACTCCATAGCAACCACCTAGCAACACCATAGCAACCGCCTAGAACTCCATAGCAACCACCTAGCAACACCCTAGCAATCGCCTAGAACTCCATAGCAACCAGCTAGCAACACCCTAGCAACGACCTAGAACTCCATAGCAACCACCTAACAACACACTAGCAACCACCTATGACTCCATAGCAACTGCCTAGCAACACCCTAGCAACCGCCTAGAACTCCATAGCAACCACCTAGCAACACCCTAGCAACCACCTAGAACTCCATAGCAACCACCTAGCAACACCATAGCAACCACTTACAATACCCTAGCAACCCCCTAGAAACACCCTAGCAACCACCTATAACTCCATAGCAACCACCTAGCAACATCCTTGCAACCACCTAGAATACCCTAGCAACACCCTAGCAACCGCCTATAACTCCATAGCAACCACCTAGCAACACCATAGCAACCACTTACAATACCCTAGCAACCCCCTAGAAACACCCTAGCAACCACCTATAACTCCATAGCAACCACCTAGAAACATCCTTGCAACCACCTAGAATACCCTAGCAACACCCTAGCAACCGCCTATAACTCCATAGCAACCGCCTAGCAACACCCTAGCAACCACCTGGAACACCATAGCAACCACCTAGCAACACCCTAGCAACAATCTGGAACACCATAACAACTGCCTAGCAACACCCTAGCAACCACATGGAACACCATAGCAACGACCTAGCAACACCCTAGCAACCACCTGGAACACCATAACAACTGCCTAGCAACACCCTAGCAACCGCCTAAAACTCCATAGCAACCACCTAGCAACATCCTAGCAACCACTTAGAATACCCTAGCAAACACCTAGCAACACCCTAGCAACCACCTGGAACACCATAGCAACCACCTAGCAACACCCTAGCAACAATCTGGAACACCATAACAACTGCCTAGCAACACCCTAGCAACCACATGGAACACTATAGCAACGACCTAGCAACACGCTAGCAACCACCTAGAACTCCATAGCAACCACCTAGCAACACCCTAGCAACCGCCTAGAACTCCATAGCAAATGCCTAGCAACACCCTAGCAACCGCCTATAACTCCATAGCAACCACCTAGCAACATCCTAGCAACCACTTAGAATACCCTAGCAACTACCTAGCAACACCCTAGCAACCACCTGGAATACCATAGCAACCACCTAGCAACACCCTAGCAACAATCTGGAACACCATAACAACTGCCTAGCAACACCCTAGCAACCACATGGAACACCATAGCAACGACCTAGCAACACCCTTGCAACCACCTAGAACTCCATAGCAACCACCTAGCAACACCCTAGCAACCGCCTAGAACTCCATAGCAACAACCTAGCAACACCATAGCAACCGCCTAGAACTCCATAGCAACCACCTAGCAACACCCTAGCAACCACCTAGAACTCCATAGCAACCACCTAGCAACACCCTAGCAACGGCCTAGAACTCCATAGCAAATGCCTAGCAACACCCTAGCAACCAGCTATAACTCCAAAGCAACCACCTAGCAACACTATAGCAACCACCTAGAACTCCATAGCAACCACCTAGCAACACCCTAGCAACCACCTGGAACACCATAGCAACCACCTAGCAACACCCTAGCAACCACCTGTAACACCATAACAACTGCCTAGCAACACTATACCAACAACCTAGCAACATGCTAGCAACCACCTAGCAACCCCCTAGCAACACCCTAGCAACCGCCTATATCTCTATAGCAACCACCTAGCAACATCCTAGCAGCCACCTAGAATACCCTAGCAACGCCCTAGCAACTGCCTATAACTCAATAGCAAATGCCTAGCAACACCCTAGCAACCGGCTATAACTCCATAGCAACCACCTAGCAACACCCTAGCAACCACTTGGAACACCATAACAACTGCCTAGCAACACCCTAGCAACCGCCTAGAACTCCATAGCAACCACCTACCAACCACTTAGCATACCCTAGCAACCACCTAGCAATGCCCTAGCAACCACCTGGAGCTCAATAGCAACCACCTAGCAACACCATAGCAACTGCCTAGAACTCCATAGCAACCACCTAGCAACATCCTAGAAACCACTTAGAATACCCTAGCAACCCCCTAGCAACCACCTAGAACTCCATAGCAACCACCTAGCAACACCCTAGCAACCAACTTGAACTCCATAGGAACCACCTAGCAACACCCTAGCAACCGCCTAGAACTCCATAGCAACCACCTAGCAACACCCTAGAAACCACCTAGAACTCCATAGCAACCACCTAGCAACACCCTAGGAATGGCCTAGAACTCCATAGCAACCAACTAGCAACACCATAGCAACCGCCTAGAACTCCATAGCAACCACCTAGCAACACCGTAGCAACCACCTAGCAACACCATAGCAACCGCCATGAACTCCATAGCAACCACCTAGCAACACCTTAGCAACGACCTGGAACACCATAGCAACCACCTAGCAACACCCTAGCAACCACTTGGAACACCATAACAACTGCCAAGCAACACCCTAGCAACCACCTATAACTCCATAGCAACCACCTGGAACTCCATAGCAACCACCCAACTACACACTAGCAACCACCTGGAACACCATAGCAAATGCCTAGCAACACCCTAGCAACCAGCTTTAACCCCAAAGCAACCACCTAGCAACACCATAGCAACCACTTAGAACTCCATAGCAACCACCTAGCAACACCCTAGCAACCACCTGGAACACCATAGCAACCACCTAGCAACACCCTAGCATCCACCTGTAACACCATAACAACTGCCTAGCAACACTATAGCAACCACCTAGCAACATGCTAGCAACCACCTAGAATACCCTAGCAACACCCTAGCAACTGCCTATAACTCCATAGCAACCACCTAGCAACATCCTAGCAGCCACCTAGAAAACCCTAGCAACACCCTAGCAACCGCCTATAACTCCATAGCAACCCCCTAGCAACATCCTAGCAGCCACCTAGAATACCCTAGCAACACCCTAGCAACTGCCTATAACTCCATAGCAAATGCCTAGCAACACCCTAGCAACCGGCTATAACTCCATAGCAACCACTTAGCAACACCTTAGCAACCACCTGGAACACCATAACAACTGCCTAGCAACACCCTAGCAACCGCCTAGAACTCCATAGCAACCACCTACCAACCACTTAGCATACCCTAGCAACCACCTAGAAATGCCCTAGCAATCACCTGGAGCTCAATAGCAACCACCTGAAACTCCATAGCAACCACCTAGCACCACCCTAGCGACCGCCTAGAATTCCATGAAACCACTTAGAACTCCATAGAACCACCTAGCAACACCCTAGCTACTGCCTCAGACATCATAGCAACTACCTACCACTGTTCACTCCGTTCAGCACAAAGTCGACTTTGCGTTGGCGGCAACCACACTTCACAATTTCTGCAGGAATTGTCTAGTTATTAGTGTGGTTGCCTTAGGGCAACTACACTATTATTATTGCACATATTATTTATTTATTATTATTATTATTATTATTATTCCACCCATTTTTTGGACCGCTACTCCTCCCAGAGTTTTCACACCACATACACGTGCCATATGTCAAAATGACCGGCTTCTTTGGGAATCGTGTGCTATTACTTTGTGGAAAGTTTCGCTGCACGGTTTTTGAGAAATATTAATTTTTATGCCCAATTTTTCCCCATAGAGATGAATGGAGAAGGTGACGTCATTCATATGCGAACGGTGAAGTTACAGCATTGGTCGGCTTTGCACACGTGATGCGTTCAGCTCTACGGTCTCAGCAGACAGGATAGGAAATAGCTGATTGCGGAAGTGAAAGAACGATATTCAAAATGAAAAATTACAAATGAAAACGCTGTCAGCTAGGTATATCAACAAACATATGGCTTAGGCATACCCAGAAGTCCTCAATAATAATAGTATTTCACGAGATATTACGCAAATTCGTTGACGACGTTTCGTCACATGCAGCGTCTTAGAATGCTAGTGCTAACAAACAGTCATGGCTTTAATGCGATAATGAGAGCACTTTCGGTTGACCTAAAAAAACGATATTAAAAAACCAAAAACAGACGTGCTGTTATACCTGGTTAGAAAGCTTATGCTCTCAGCTACTGAATAAACGAATTTTCAAACAAGCCAGACTGCGTATTTGCATGCTAGTGCTAACAAAGAGCGAATACGTTCTATGACATGATGACATAGCTTTCGGTTGACCTAAAAAAACGATATTAAAAAAACAAAAATAGACGTGCTGTTATACCTGGTTAGAAAGCTTATGCTCTCAGCTACTGAATAAACGAATTTTCAAACAAGCCAGACTTTGCGTATTTGCATGCTAGTGCTAACAAAGAGCGAATACGTTCTATGACATGATGACATAGCTTTCGGTTGACCTAAAAAAACGATATTAAAAAAACAAAAATAGACGTGCTGTTGTACCTGGTTAGAAAGCTTATGCTCTCAGCTACTGAATAAACGAATTTTCAAACAAGCCAGACTGCGTATTTGCATGCTAGTGCTAACAAAGAGCGAATACGTTCTATGACATGATGACATAGCTTTCGGTTGACCTAAAAAAACGATATTAAAAAAACAAAAATAGACGTGCTGTTATACCTGGTTAGAAAGCTTATGCTCTCAGCTACTGAATAAACGAATTTTCAAACAAGCCAGACTTTGCGTATTTGCATGCTAGTGCTAACAAAGAGCGAATACGTTCTATGACATGATGACATAGCTTTCGGTTGACCTAAAAAAACGATATTAAAAAAACAAAAATAGACGTGCTGTTATACCTGGTTAGAAAGCTTATGCTCTCAGCTACTGAATAAACGAATTCTCAAACAAGCCAGACTGTACTGAAAACTGGAACAACGCCGTCAACAGCACGTGTGTAGGCTATCCTGTGTCTATGAGTTCGTATCTAAGGTAACAGATTAAACTCTGAATTGCAGCACAGTTAAATGTTTTTATTTGAATGGTAAAAATGAGCTGAACTTAACGTAAAACCATAAATCAATCACATTAATCTCCCTAGCCCTGTCTTGCTTTTTAAAATGCAGCGGTTGTGCAGTGCAGATATAACGTTTTTCCAAGACCCTCTGAAGTGGCCAGCTAGCTTTATGATTCGCCGTCACTCGTCACAGCATACCGTGAGTAAATCGCTGATCTCAAGTATTGATGAAGGGTTAATTTAGCTCTGAATACGTGTGTTGCAAATGAACTCGTTGCCGTGATGTTATATCATGTATACCATACTATGTCTCTGCTCATGCTACAGAAACTGTTCGCTCCGTTCAGCACAAAGTCGACTTTGCGTTGGCGGCAACCACACTTCACAATTTCTGCAGGAATTGTCTAGTTAGTGTGGTTGCCTTAGGGCAACTACACTATTATTATTGCACATATTCTTTATTATTATTATTATTATTATTCCACCCATTTTTTGGACCGCTACTCCTCCCAGAGTTTTCGCACCACATACACCTGCAATATGTCAAATCGAGCGGCCTGATCGGGAATGGTGTGCTATTACTTTTTGGAAAGTTTGGGTGGACGGTTTTTGAAAAATTTGAATTTTTGTGGGCAATTTTTCCCATAGAGAATGAATGGCGGAATGTTCACCTTTGTGATGTCACAATGCTCTGTCTTCTCACCCTTGTGATGTCACAATGGTCTGTCTTCTAGCAGCAGTACTCTGGTCTCTCTCTAGATTTGAACATTCTGCCATTCATCTCTATGGGGAAAAATTGCCCACAAATTGTGCAATGCCTCATTGGACATGGTAGAGAGTCCTTTGTCCATTGGTGGAGATCAGCCTCGCCCCCCTTCCTGATTGGCCGATGTTTGATATTTCATAACTTTTGAACCGTTTGTCATAAAGAACTATGGGGCGCGTCATTGGACTCAGTAAAGACAACCGCCTAAAACTCCATAGCAACCCCCTAGCAACACCCTAGCAACCACCTAGAACACCCCGGCAACCGCCTTGAACTCCATAGCAACCACCTTACAACACACTAGCAACCACCTGGAACACCATAGCAAATGCCTGGCAACACTCTAGCAACCGGCTATAACGCCATAGCAACCACCTAGCAACACCCTAGCAACCACCTAGAACACCATAGCAACCACCTAGCAACACCATAGCAACCACCTAGAACTCCATAGCAACCACCTAGCAACATCCTAGCAACCACCTGGAACACCATAACAACTGCCTAGAAACACCCTAGCAACCACCTGGAACACCATAACAACGACCTAGCAACACCCTAGCAACCACCTGGAACACCATAACAACTGCCTAGCAACACCCTAGCAACCGCCTATAACTCCATAGCAACCACCTAGCAACATCCTAGCAACCACTTAGAATACCCTAGCAACCCCCTAGCAACACCCTAGCAACCACCTAGAACTCCATAGCAACCACCTAACAACACACTAGCAACCACCTGGAACACCATAGCAAATACCTGGCAACACCCTAGCAACCACCTAGAACTCCATAGCAACCACCTAGCAACACCCTAGCAACCACCTGGAACACCATAGCAACCACCTAGCAACACCCTAGCAACCACCTGTAACACCATAACTGCCTAGCAACACTATAGCAACAACCTAGCAACATGCTAGCAACCACCTAGCAACACCCTAGCAACACCCTAGCAACTGCCTATAACTCCATAGCAACCACCTAGCAACATCCTAGCAGCCACCTAGAATACCCTAGCAACACCCTAGCAACTGCCTATAACTCCATAGCAAATGCCAAGCAACACCCTAGCAACCGGCTATAACTCCATAGCAACCACCTAGCAACACCCTAGCAACCACCTGGAACACCATAACATCTGCCCAGCAACACCCTAGCAACCGCCTAGAACTCCATAGCAACCACCTACCAACCACTTAGCATACCCTAGCAACCACCTGGAGCTCAATAGCAACCACCTGAAACTCCATAGCAACCACCTAGCACCACCCTAGCGACCACCTAGAATTCCATGAAACCACTTAGAACTCCATAGAACCACCTAGCAACACCCTAGCAACTGCCTCAGACATCATAGCAACTACCTACCACTGTTCACTCCGTTCAGCACAAAGTCGACTTTGCGTTGGCGGCAACCACACTTCACAATTTCTGCAGGAATTGTCTAGTTAGTGTGGTTGCCTTAGGGCAACTACACTATTATTATTGCACATATTTATTATTATTATTATTCCACCCATTTTTTGGACCGCTACTCCTCCCAGAGTTTTCACACCACATACACGTGCCATATGTCAAAATGACCGGCTTCATTGGGAATCGTGTGCTATTACTTTGTGGAAAGTTTCGCTGCACGGTTTTTGAGAAATATTAATTTTTATGCCCAATTTTTCCCCATAGAGATGAATGGAGAAGGTGACGTCATTCATATGCGAACGGTGAAGTTACAGCATTGGTCGGCTTTGCACACGTGATGCGGTCAGCTCTACGGTCTCAGCAGGCAGGATAGGAAATAGCTGATTGCGGAAGTGAAAGAACGATATTCAAAATGAAAAATTACAAATGAAAACGCTGTCAGCTAGGTATATCAACAAACATATGGCTTAGGCATAACCAGAAGTCCTCAATAATAATAGTATTTCACGAGACATTACGCTAATTCGTTGACGACCTTTCGTCACATGTAGCGTCTTAGAATGCTAGTGCTAACAAACAGTGAGTGGCTTTAATGCGATAATGAGAGCACTTTCGGTTGACCTAAAGAAACGATATTAAAAAACCAACAATATACGTGCTGTTATACCTGGTTAGAAAGCTTATGCTCTCAGCTACTGAATGAACGAATTTTCAAACAAGCCAGACTTTCCGTCTTTGCATGCTAGTGCTAACAAAGAGCGAATACGTTCTATGACATGATGACATAGCTTTCGGTTGACCTAAAAAAACGATATTAAAAAAACAAAAATAGACGTGCTGTTATACCTGGTTAGAAAGCTTATGCTCTCAGCTACTGAATAAACGAATTTTCAAACAAGCCAGACTTTCCGTCTTTGCATGCTAGTGCTAACAAAGAGCGAATACGTTCTATGACATGATGACATAGCTTTCGGTTGACCTAAAAAAACGATATTAAAAAAACAAAAATAGACGTGCTGTTATACCTGGTTAGAAAGCTTATGCTCTCAGCTACTGAATAAACGAATTTTCAAACAAGCCAGACTTTGCGTATTTGCATGCTAGTGCTAACAAAGAGCGAATACGTTCTATGACATGATGACATAGCTTTCGGTTGACCTAAAAAAACGATATTAAAAAAACTAAAATAGACGTGCTGTTATACCTGGTTAGAAAGCTTATGCTCTCAGCTACTGAATAAACGAATTCTCAAACAAGCCAGACTGTACTGAAAACTGGAACAACGCCGTCAACAGCACGTGTGCAGCAGCTTCAGGTCCGGTCTAACTCCAGAAATTTGGGTCAGCTAACACGTAGTAGGCTATCCTGTGTCTATGAGTTCGTATCTAAGGTAACAGATTAAACTCTGAATTGCAGCACAGTTAAATGTTTTTATTTGAATGGTAAAAATGAGCTGAACTTAACGTAAAACCATAAATCAATCACATTAATCTCCCTAGCCCTGTCTTGCTTTTTAAAATGGAGCGGTTGTGCAGTGCAGATATAACGTTTTTCCAAGACCCTCTGAAGTGGCCAGCTATCTTTATGATTCGCCGTCACTCGTCACAGCATACCGTGAGTAAATCGCTGATCTCAAGTATTGATGAAGGGTTAATTTAGCTCTGAATACTGTGTGTTGCAAATGAACTCGTTGCCGTGATGTTATATCATGTATACCATACTATGTCTCTGCTCATGCTACAGAAACTGTTCGCTCCGTTCAGCACAAAGTTGACTTTGTCGTTGGCGGCAACCACACATTCACAATTTCTGCAGGAATTGTCTAGTTAGTGTGGTTGCCTTAGGGCAACTACACTATTATTATTGCACATATTATTATTATTATTATTTATTCCACCCATTTTTTGGACCGCTACTCCTCCCAGAGTTTTCGCGCTACATACACGTGCAATATGTCAAATCGAGCGGCTTGATCGGGAATGGTGTGCTATTACTTTTTGGAAAGATTGAGTGGACGGTTTTGGAAAAATTTGAATTTTTGTGGGCAATTTTTCCCATAGAGAATGAATGGCGGAATGTTCACCTTTGTGATGTCACAATGCTCTGTCTTCTCACCCTTGTGATGTCACAATGGTCTGTCTTCTAGCAGCAGTACTCTGGTCTCTCTCTAGATTTGAACATTCTGCCATTCATCTCTATAGGGAAAAAATTCCCGCAAATTGTGCAATGCCTCATTGGCCATGGTAGAGAGTCCCTTGTCCATTGGTGTAGATCAGCCTCGCCCCCCTTCCTGATTGGCCGATGTTTGATATTCCATAACTTTTGAACCGTTTGTCATAGAGAACTATGGGTGGCGACATTGGACTCAGTAAAGACCTAGCAACCGCCTAGAACTCCATAGCAACCCCTAGCAACATCCTAGCAACCGACTCTAACTCCATAGCAACAACCTAGCAACACCCTAGCAACCGGCTATTACTCCATAGCAACCACCTAGCAACACCATAGCAACCACCTAGAACTCCATAGCAACCACCTAGCAACACCCTAGCAACCACCTGGAACACCATAGCAACCACCTAGCAACACCCTAGCAACGACCTGGAACACCATAGCAACCAGCTAGCAACACCTTAGCAACCACCTGGAACACCATAGCAACCACCTAGCAACACCATAGCAACCGCCTAGAACTCCATAGCAACCACCTAGCAACACCCTAGCAACCACCTAGAACTCCATAGCAACAACCTAACAACACACTAGCAACCACCTGGAACACCATAGCAAATGCCTGGCTATACCCTAGCAACCAACTAGAACTCCATAGCAACCACCTAGCAACACCATAGCAACCACCTAGCAACCACCTGGAACACCATAACAACAGCCTAGCAACACCCTAGCAACCACTTATAACTCCATAGCAACCACCTAGCAACATCCTAGCAACCACTTAGAATACCCTAGCAACCCCCTAGCAACACCCTAGCAACCACCTAGAACTCCATAGCAACCACCTAACAACACACTAGCAACCACCTGGAACACCATTGCAAATGCCTGGCTACACCCTAGCAACCACCTAGAACTCCATAGCAACCACCTAGCAACACCATAGCAACCACCTAGCAACACCCTAGCAACCACCTGGAACACCATAACTGCCTAGCAACACCCTTGCAACCGCTTATAACTCCATAGCAACCACCTAGCAACATCCTAGCAACCACCTAGAATACCCTAGCAACACCCTAGCAACCGCCTATAACTCCATAGCAACCACCTAGCAACATCCTAGCAACCACTTAGAATACCCTAGCAACCCCCTAGCAACACCCTAGCAACCACCTAGAACTCCATAGCAACCACCTAGCAACACCCTAGCAACTGCCTAGAACTCCATAGCAACCACCTAGCAACACCACAGCAACCGCCTAGAACTCCATAGCAACCACCTAGCAACACTTTAGCAACACCCTAGCAACCACCTAGAACTCCATAGCAACGACCTAGCAACACCCTAGCAACCACCTAGAACTCCATAGCAACCACCTAGCAACACCATAGCAACCGCCTAGAACTCAATAGCAACCACCCAGCAACACCCTAGCAACCACCTAGCAACACCATAGCAACCGCCTAGAACTCCATAGCAACCACCTAGCAACACTCTAGCAACCACCTGGAACACCATAGCAACCACCTAGCTACACCCTAGCAACTGCCTATAACTCCATAGCAAATGCCTAGCAACACCCTAGCAACCGGCTATAACTCCATAGCAACCACCTAGCAACACCCTAGGAACCACCTGGAACACCATAACAACTGCCTAGCAACACCCTAGCAACCGACTAGAACTCCATAGCGACCACCTAGCAATATCCTAGCAACCACTTTGAATACCCTAGCAACCACCTAGCAATGCCCTAGCAACCACCTGGAGCTCAATAGTAACCACCTGAAACTCCATGGCAACCACCTAGCAGCACCCTAGCAACTGCCTCAGACATCATAGCAACTACCTACCACTGTTCACTCCGTTCAGCACAAAGTCGACTTTGCGTTGGCGGCAACCACACTTCACAATTTCTGCAGGAATTGTCTAGTTAGTGTGGTTGCCTTAGGGCAACTACACTATTATTATTGCACATATTATTATTATTATTATTATTCTTTCCGCCTGTTTTTTGGACCGCTACTCCTCCCAAAGTTTTCGCACCACATACACGTGCAATATGTCAAATCGAGCGGCTTGATCGGGAATGGTGTGCTATTACTTTGTGGAAAGATTGGTTGCACGGTTTTTGAATAATTTGAATTTTTGTGGGCAATTTTTCCCCATAGGGAATGAATGGCGGAATGTTCACCCTTGTGATGTCACAATGCCCTGTCTTCTAGCAGCAGTACTCTGGTCTCTCTCTAGATTTGAACATTCTGCCATTCATCTCTATGGGGAAAAATTGCCCACAAATTGTACAATGCCTCATTGGACATAGTCGAGAGTCCTTTGTCCATTGGTGTAGATCAGCCTTGCCCCCCTTCCTGATTGGCCGATGTTTGATATTTCATAACTTTTGAACCGTTTGTCATAGAGAACTATGGGTCGCGTCATTGGACTCAGTAAAGACCTAGCAACCGCCTAGAACTCAATAGCAACCCCCTAGCAACACCCTAGCAACCACCTAGAACACCCTAGCAACGGCCTAGAACTCCATAGCAACCACCTAACAACACAGTAGCAAACACCTGGAACACCATAGCAAATGCCTGGCAACACCCTAGCAACTGGCTATAACGCCATAGCAACCACCTAGCAACACCATAGTAACCACCTAGAACATCATAGCAACCACTTAGCAACACCCTAGCAACCACCTGGAATACCATAGCAACCACCTAGCAACACCCTAGCAACAATCTGGAACACCATAACAACTGCCTAGCAACACCCTAGCAACCACATGGAACACCATAGCAACGACCTAGCAACACCCTAGCAACCACCTAGAACACCATAACAACTGCCTAGCAACACCCGAGCAACCGCTTAAAACTCCATAACAACCACCTAGCAACATCCTAGCAACCACCTAGAATACCCTAGCAACCGCCTAGCAACACCCTAGCAACCACCTGGAACACCATAGCAACCACCTAGCAACGCCCTAGCAACAATCTGGAACACCATAACAACTGCCTATCAACACCCTAGCAACCACATGGAACACCATAGCAACGAGCTAGCAACACCCTAGCAACCACCTAGAACTCCATAGCAACCACCTAGCAACACCATAGCAACCACTTAGAATACCCTAGCAACCCCCTAGAAACACCCTAGCAACCACCTATAACTCCATAGCAACCACCTAGCAACATCCTAGCAACCACCTAGAATACCCTAGCAACACCCTAGCAACCGCCTATAACTCCATAGCAACCGCCTAGCAACACCCTAGCAACCACCTAGAACTCCATAGCAACCACCTAGCAACACCCTAGCAACCGCCTAGAACTCCATAGCAACCACCTAGCAACACCCTAGCAACACCCTAGCAACCACCTAGAACTCCATAGCAACCACCTAGCAACACCCTAGCAACGGCCTAGAACTCCATAGCAACCACCTAGCAACACCATAGCAACCACCTAGAACTCCATAGCAACCACCTAGCAACATCCTAGCAACCACTTCGAATACCCTAGCAACCCCCTAGCAACACCCTAGCAACCACCTAGAACTCCATAGCAACCACCTAGCAACACCATAGCAACCGCCTAGAACTCCATAGCAACCGCCTAGCAACACCCTAGCAACCACCTAGAACTCCATAGCAACCACCTAGCAACACCCTAGCAACCGCCTAGAACTCCATAGCAACCACCTAGCAACACCCTAGCAACACCCTAGCAACCACCTAGAACTCCATAGCAACCACCTAGCAACACACTAGCAACGGCCTAGAACTCCATAGCAACCACCTAGCAACACCATAGCAACCACCTAGAACTCCATAGCAACCACCTAGCAACATCCTAGCAACCACTTCGAATACCCTAGCAACCCCCTAGCAACACACTAGCAACTGCCTAGAACTCAATAGCAACCACCTAGCAATACCCTAGCAATCACCTGGAACACCATAGCAACCACCTAGCAGCACCCTAGCAACCACTTGGAACACCATAACAACTGCCTAGCAACACCCTAGCAACCGCCTATAACTCCATAGCAACCACCTAGCAACATCCTAGCAACCACTTAGAATACCCTAGCAACCCCCTAGCAACCACCTGGAACTCCATAGCAACCACCTAACAACACACTAGCAACCACCTGGAACACCATGGCAAATGCCTAGCAACACCCTAGCAACCAGCTATAACTCCATAGCAAATGCCTAGCAACACCCTAGCAACTGCCTATAACTCCATAGCAACCACCTAGCAACATCCTAGCAGCCACCTAGAATACCCTTGCAACACCCTAGCAACTGCCTATAAATCCATAGCAAATGCCTAGCAACACCCTAGCAACCGGCTATAACTATATAGCAACCACCTAGCAACACCCTAGCAACCACCTGGAACACCATAACAACTGCCTTGCTACACCCTAGCAACCGCCTAGAACTCCATAGCAACCACCTAGCAACATCCTAGCAACCACTTAGCATACCCTAGCAACCACCTAGCAATGCCCTAGCAACCACCTGGAGCTCAATAGCAACCGCCTGAAACTCCATAGCAACTACCTAGCACCACCCTAGCGACCGCCTAGAATTCCATGAAACCACTTAGAACTCCATAGAACCACCTAGCAACACCCTAGCAACTGCCTCAGACATCATAGCAACTACCTACCACTGTTCACTCCGTTCAGCACAAAGTCGACTTTGCGTTGGCGGCAACCACACTTCACAATTTCTGCAGGAATTGTCTAGTTAGTGTGGTTGCCTTAGGGCAACTACACTATTATTATTGCACATATTATTTATTTATTATTATTATTATTATTCCACCCATTTTTTGGACCGCTACTCCTCCCAGAGTTTTCACACCACATACACGTGCCATATGTCAAAATGACCGGCTTCTTTGGGAATCGTGTGCTATTACTTTGTGGAAAGTTTCGCTGCACGGTTTTTGAGAAATATTAATTTTTATGCCCAATTTTTCCCCATAGAGATGAATGGAGAAGGTGACGTAATTCATATGCGAACGGTGAAGTTACAGCATTGGTCGGCTTTGCACACGTGATGCGGTCAGCCCTACGGTCTCAGCAGGCAGGATAGGAAATAGCTGATTGCGGAAGTGAAAGAACGATATTCAAAATGAAAAATTACAAATGAAAACGCTGTCAGCTAGGTATATCAACAAACATATGGCTTAGGCATAACCAGAAGTCCTCAATAATAATAGTATTTCACGAGACATTACGCTAATTCGTTGACGACGTTTCGTCACATGCAGCGTCTTAGAATGCTAGTGCTAACAAACAGTGAACGGCTTTAATGCGATAATGAGAGCACTTTCGGTTGACCTAAAAAAACGATATAAAAAAACCAACAATATACGTGCTGTTATACCTGGTTAGAAAGCTTATGCTCTCAGCTACTGAATAAACGAATTTTCAAACAAGCCAGACTTTGCGTATTTGCATGCTAGTGCTAACAAAGAGCGAATACGTTCTATGACATGATGACATAGCTTTCGGTTGACCTAAAAAAACGATATTAAAAAAACAAAAATAGACGTGCTGTTATACCTGGTTAGAAAGCTTATGCTCTCAGCTACTGAATAAACGAATTCTCAAACAAGCCAGACTGTACTGAAAACTGGAACAACGCCGTCAACAGCACGTGTGTAGGCTATCCTGTGTCTATGAGTTCGTATCTAAGGTAACAGATTAAACTCTGAATTGCAGCACAGTTAAATGTTTTTATTTGAATGGTAAAAATGAGCTGAACTTAACGTAAAACCATAAATCAATCACATTAATCTCCCTAGCCCTGTCTTGCTTTTTAAAATGGAGCGGTTGTGCAGTGCAGATATAACGTTTTTCCAAGACCCTCTGAAGTGGCCAGCTAGCTTTATGATTCGCCGTCACTCGTCACAGCATACCGTGAGTAAATCGCTGATCTCAAGTATTGATGAAGGGTTAATTTAGCTCTGAATACGTGTGTTGCAAATGAACTCGTTGCCGTGATGTTATATCATGTATACCATACTATGTCTCTGCTCATGCTACAGAAACTGTTCGCTCCGTTCAGCACAAAGTTGACTTTGTGTTGGCGGCAACCACACTTCACAATTTCTGCAGGAATTGTCTAGTTAGTGTGGTTGCCTTAGGGCAACTACACTATTATTATTGCACATTTTTATTATTATTATTATTATTATTATTCCACCCATTTTTTGGACCGCTACTCCTCCCAGAGTTTTCACACCACATACGCGTGCAATATGTCAAATCGAGCGGCTTGATCGGGAATGGTGTGCTATTACTTTTTGGAAAGTTTGGGTGGACGGTTTTTGAAAAATTTGAATTTTTGTGGGCAATTTTTCCCATAGAGAATGAATGGCGGAATGTTCACCTTTGTGATGTCACAATGCTCTGTCTTCTCACCCTTGTGATGTCACAATGGTCTGTCTTCTAGCAGCAGTACTCTGGTCTCTCTCTAGATTTGAACATTCTGCCATTCATCTCTATGGGGAAAAATTGCCCACAAATTGTGCAATGCCTCATTGGACATGGTAGAGAGTCCTTTGTCCATTGGTGGAGATCAGCCTCGCCCCCCTTCCTGATTGGCCGATGTTTGATATTTCATAACTTTTGAACCGTTTGTCATAGAGAACTATGGGTCGCGTCATTGGACTCAGTAAAGACCTAGCAACCGCCTAGAACTCCATAGCAACCCCCAAGCAACACCCTAGCAACCACCTAGAACTCCATAGCAACCACCTAGCAACACCCAAGCAACCGCCTAGAACTCCATAGCAACCACCTAGCAACACCCTAGCAACACCCTAGCAACCACCTAGAACTCCATAGCAACCATCTAGCAACACCCTAGCAACGGCCTAGAACTCCATAGCAACCACCTAGCAACACCATAGCAACCACCTAGAACTCCATAGCAACCACCTAGCAACATCCTAGCAACCACTTCGAATACCCTAGCAACACCCTAGCAACCACCTAGCAACACCCTAGCAACCGCCTAAAACTCCATAGCAACCGCCTAGCAACCACCTAGAACTCCATAGCAACCACCTAGCAACACCCTAGCAACCGCCTAGAACTCCATAGCAACCACCTAGCAACACCCTAGCAACACCCTAGCAACCACCTGGAACTCCATAGCAACCACCTAGCAACACACTAGCAACCACCTAGAACTCCATAGCAACCACCTAGCAACATGCTAGCAACCACTTCGAATACCCTAGCAACCCCCTAGCAACACCCTAGCAACCGCCTAGAACTCCATAGCAACCACCTAGCAACACCATAGCAACCGCCTAGAACTCCATAGCAACCACCTAGCAACACCCTAGCAACCACCTAGAACTCCATAGCAACCACCTAGCAACACCATAGCAACGGCCTAGAACTCCATAGCAACCGCCTAGAACTCCATAGCAACCACCTAGCAACACCCTAGCAACCACCTAGCAACACCATAGCAACCGCCTAGAACTCCATAGCAACCACCTAGCAACACCCTAGCAACACCCCAGCAACCACCTAGAACTCCATAGCAACCACCTAGCAACACCCTAGCAACGGCCTAGAACTCCATCGCAACCACCTAGCGACACCATAGCAACCACCTAGAACTCCATAGCAACCACCTAGCAACATCCTAGCAACCACTTAGAATACCCTAGCAACCCCCTAGCAACCACCTAGAACTCCATAGCAACCACCTAGCAACACCCTAGCAACCACCTAGAACTCCATAGCAACCACCTAGCAACACCATAGCAACCGCCTAGAACTCCATAGCAACCACCTAGCAACACCATAGCAACCGCCTAGAACTCCATAGCAACCACCTAGCAACCACCTAGAACTCCATAGCAACCACCTAGCAACGGCCTAGAACTCCATAGCAACCACCTAGCAACACCCTAGCAACCACCTAGAACTCCATAGCAACCACCTAGCAACACCCTAGCAACCGCCTAGAACTCCATAGCAACCACCTAGAAACACTATAGCAACTGCCTAGAACTCCATAGCAACCACCTAGCAACATCCTAGCAACCACCTAGAACTCCATAGCAACCACCTAGCAACACCCTAGCAACGGCCTAGAACTCCATAGCAACCACCGAGCAACACCCTGGCAACCACGTGGAACACCATAGCAACCACCTAGCAACACCCATGCAACCAGCTGGAACACCATAACAACTGCCTAGCAACACCCTAGCAACCTCCTATAACTCCATAGCAACCACCTAGCAACATCCTAGCAACAGACTGGAACACTATAACTGCCTAGCAACACCCTAGCAACCGCCTAGAACTCCATAGAACCACCTAGCAACACCGTAGCAACAGCCTCAAACTCCATAGCAACATCCTAGCAACACCCTTGACACCACCTAAAACACCAAAGTCACCACCAGAACATCATAGCAACTACCTTCCACTGTTCACTCTTTTCAGTAGAAAGTCGACTTTGCATTGGCGGCAACCACACTTCACAATTTCTGCAGGAATTGTCTAGTTATTATTATTATTCTTTCCGCCTGTTTTTTGGACCGCTACTCCTCCCAGAGTTTTCACACCACATACGCGTGCAATATGTCAAATCGAGCGGTTTGATCGGGAATGGTGTGCTATTACTTTTTGGAAAGTTTGGGTGGACGGTTTTTGAAAAATTTGAATTTTTGTGGGCAATTTTTCCCATAGAGAATGAATGGCGGAATGTTCACCTTTGTGATGTCACAATGCTCTGTCTTCTCACCCTTGTGATGTCACAATGGTCTGTCTTCTAGCAGCAGTACTCTGGTCTCTCTCTAGATTTGAACATTCTGCCATGCATCTCTATGGGGAAAAATTGCCCACAAATTGTGCAATGCCTCATTGGACATGGTAGAGAGTCCTTTGTCCATTGGTGGAGATCACCCTCGCCCCCCTTCCTGATTGGCCGATGTTTGATATTTCATAACTTTTGAACCGTTTGTCATAGAGAACTATGGGTCGCGTCATTGGACTCAGGAAAGACCGAGCAACCGCCTAGAACTCCATAGCAACCCCCTAGCAACATCCTAGCAACCGGCTCTAACTCCATAGCAACGACCTAGCAACCGATAACAACCAGCTAGAAAACCCTAACAACCATCTAGAATTCCATAGCAACCACCTGGAACACCATAGCAAATGCCTAGCAACACCCTAGTAACAATCTGGAACACCATAACAACGACCTAGCAACACCCTAGCAACCACCTAGAACTCCATAGCAACCACCTAGCAACACCATAGCAACCACCTAGAACTCCATGGCAACCCCCTAGCAACATCCTAGCAACCGGCTCAAACTCCATAGCAACGACCTAGCAACCCATAGCAACCAGCTGGAAAACCCTAGCAACCATCTAGAATTCCATAGCAACCACCTGGAACACCATAGCAAATGCCTAGCAACACCCTAGCAACCACCTAGAACTCCATAGCAACCACCTAGCAACATCCTAGCAACCACTTAGAATACCCTAGCAACCACCTAGCAACACCCTAGCAACCACCTGGAACACCATAGCAACCACCTAGCAACATTCTAGCAACCACTTAGAATACCCTAGCAACCACCTAGCAACACCCTAGCAACCACCTGGAACACCATAGCAACCACCTAGCAACACCCTAGCAACAATCTGGAACACCATAACAACTGCCTAGCAACACCCTAGCAACCACATGGAACACCATAGCAACGACCTAGCAACACCCTAGCAACCACCTAGAACTCCATAGCAACCACCTAGCAACACCCTAGCAACCGCCTAGAACTCCATAGCAACCACCTAGCAACACCATAGCAACCGCCTAGAACTCCATAGCAACCACCTAGCAACACCCTAGCAACCACCTAGAACTCCATAGCAACCACCTAGCAACACCCTAGCAACGGCCTAGAACTCCATAGCAACCACCTAGCAACACCATAGCAACTGCCTAGAACTCCATAGCAACCACCTAGAACTCCATAGCAACCACCTAGCAACACCATAGCAACGGCCTAGAACTCCATAGCAACCACCTAGAAACACCCTAGCAACCACCTAGAACTCCATAGCAACCACCTAGCAACACCATAGCAACGGCCTAGAACTCCATAGCAACCACCTAGCAACACCCTAGCAACCACCTAGCAACACCATAGCAACCACCTAGATCTCCATAGCAACCACCTAGCAACACCCTAGCAACCACCAGGAACACCATAGCAACCACCTAGCAACACCCTAGCAACCACTTGGAACACCATAACTGCCTAGAAACACCCTAGCAACCACTTGGAACACACTAGCAACCACCCAGCAACACCCTAGCAACCACCTAGAACTCCATAGCAACCACCTAGCAACACCCTAGCAACCACCTAGAACTCCATAGCAACCACCTAGCAACACCCTAGCAACGGCTTAGAACTCCTTAGCAACCACCTAGAAACACCATAGCAACCGCCTAAAACTCCATAGCAACCACCTAGCAACACCCTAGCAACGGCCTAGAACTCCATAGCAACCACCTAGCAACACCATAGCAACTGCCTAGAACTCCATAGCAACCACCTAGAACTCCATAGCAACCACCTAGCAACACCGTAGCAAGGGCCTAGAACTCCATAGCAACCACCTAGAAACACCCTAGCAACCACCTAGAACTCCATAGCAACCACCTAGCAACACCATAGCAACGGCCTAGAACTCCATAGCAACCACCTAGCAACACCCTAGCAACCACCTAGCAACACCATAGCAACCGCCTAGATCTCCATAGCAACCACCTAGCAACACCCTAGCAACCACCTGGAACACCATAGCAACCACCTAGCAACACCCTAGCAACCACTTGGAACACCATAACTGCCTAGAAACACCCTAGCAACCACTTGGAACACCCTAGCAACCACCTAGCAACACCCTAGCAACCACCTAGAACTCCATAGCAACCACCTAGCAACACCCTAGCAACCACCTAGAACTCCATAGCAACCACCTAGCAACACCCTAGCAACGGCCTAGAACTCCTTAGCAACCACCTAGCAACACCATAGCAACCGCCTAAAACTCCATAGCAACCACCTAGCAACACCCTAGCAACCACCTAGCAACACCATAGCAACTGCCTAGAACTCCATAGCAACCACCTAGCAACACCCTAGCATCCACTTGGAACACCATAACAACTGCCTAGCAACACCCTAGCAACCGCCTATAACTTCATAGCCACCACCTAGAATACCCTAGCAACCCCCAAGCAACCACCTGGAACTCCATAGCAACCACCCAAAAACACACTAGCAACCACCTGGAACACCATAGCAAATGCCTAGCAACACCCTAGCAACTAGCTATAACTCAAAAGCAACCACCTAGCCACACTATAGCAACCACCTAGAACTCCATAGCAACCACCTAGCAACACCCTAGCAACCACCTGGAACACCATAGCAACCACCTAGCAACACCCTAGCAACCACCTGTAACACCATAACAACTGCCTAGCAACACTATAGCAACAACCTAGCAACATGCTAGCAACCACCTAGCAACACCCTCGCAACACCCTAGCAACCGCCTATAACTCCATAGCAACCACCTAGCAACATCCTAGCAGCCACCTAGAATACCCTAGCAACACCCTAGCAACTGCCTATAACTCCATAGCAAATGCCTAGCAACACCCTAGCAACCGGCTATAACTCCATAGCAACCACCTAGCAACACCCTAGCAACCACCTGGAACACCATAACAACTGCCTAGCAACACCCTAGCAACCGCCTAGAACTCCATAGCAACCACCTACCAACCACTTAGCATACCCTAGCAACCACCTAGCAATGCCCTAGCAACCACCTGGAGCTCAATAGCAACCACCTGAAACTCCATAGCAACCACCTAGCACCACCCTAGCGACCCCCTAGAATTCCATGAAACCACTTAGAACTCCATAGAACCAACTAGCAACACCCTAGCAACTGCCTCAGACATCATAGCAACTACCTACCACTGTTCACTCCGTTCAGCACAAAGTCGACTTTGCGTTGGCGGCAACCACACTTCACAATTTCTGCAGGAATTGTCTAGTTGCACATATTATTATTATTATTTCTTTCCACCCATTTTTTGGACCGCTACTCCTCCCAGAGTTTTCGCACCACATACACGTGCAATATGTCAAATCGAGCGGCTTGATCGGGAATGGTGTGCTATTACTTTGTGGAAAGATTGGTTGCACGGTTTTTGAAAAATTTGAATTTTTGTGGGCAATTTTTCCCATAGAGAATGAATGGCGGAATGTTCACCTTTGTGATGTCACAATGCTCTGTCTTCTCACCCTTGTGATGTCACAATGGTCTGTCTTCTAGCAGCAGTACTCTGGTCTCTCTCTAGATTTGAACATTCTGCCATTCATCTCTATAGGGAACAAATTCCCGCAAACTGTGCAATGCCTCATTGGCCATGGTAGAGAGTCCCTTGTCCATTGGTGTAGATCAGCCTCGCCCCCCTTCCTGATTGGCCGATGTTTGATATTCCATAACTTTTGAACCGTTTGTCATAGAGAACTATGGGTGGCGACATTGGACTCAGTAAAGACCTAGCAACCGCCTAGAACTCCATAGCAACCCCTAGCAACATCCTAGCAACCGGCTCTAACTCCATAGCAACAACCTAGCAACACCCTAGCAACCGGCTATTACTCCATAGCAACCACCTAGCAACACCATAGCAACCACCTAGAACTCCATAGCAACCACCTAGCAACACCCTAGCAACCACCTGGAACACCATAGCAACCACCTAGCAACACCCTAGCAACGACCTGGAACACCATAGCAACCAGCTAGCAACACCTTAGCAACCACCTGGACCACCATAGCAACCACCTAGCAACACCATAGCAACCGCCTAGAACTCCATAGCAACAACCTAGCAACACCCTAGCAACCGGTATTACTCCATAGCAACCACCTAGCAACACCATAGCAACAACCTAGAACTCCATAGCAACCACCTAGCAACACCCTAGCAACCACCTGGAACACCATAGCTACCACCTAGCAACACCCTAGCAACGACCTGGAACACCATAGCAACCAGCTAGCAACACCTTAGCAACCACCTGGAACACCATAGCAACCACCTAGCAACACCATAGCAACCGCCTAGAACTCCATAGCAACCACCTAGCAACACCCTATCAACCACCTAGAACTCCATAGCAACCACCTAGCAACGGCCTAGAACTGCATAGCAACCAGCTAGCAACCCCTAGCAACATCCTAGCAACCGGCTCTAACTCCATAGCAACAACCTAGCAACACCCTAGCAACCGGCTATTACTCCATAGCAACCACCTAGCAACACCATAGCAACCACCTGGAACACCATAGCAACCACCTAGCAACACCCTAGCAACGACCTGGAACACCATAGCAACCAGCTAGCAACACCTTAGCAACCACCTGGAACACCATAGCAACCACCTAGCAACACCATAGCAACCGCCTAGAACTCCATAGCAACAACCTAGCAACACCCTAGCAACCGACTATTACTCCATAGCAACCACCTAGAACTCCATAGCAACCACCTAGAACACCCTAGCAACCACCTGGAACACCATAGCAACCACCTAGCAACACCCTAGCAACGACCTGGAACACCATAGCAACCAGCTAGCAACACCTTAGCAACCACCTGGAACACCATAGCAACCACCTAGCAACACCATAGCAACCGCCTAGAACTCCATAGCAACACCCTAGCAACCACCTAGAACTCCATAGCAACCACCTAGCAACGGCCTAGAACTCCATAGCAACCAGCTAGAAAACCCTAGCAACCATCTAGAATTCCATAGCAACCACCTGGAACACCATAGCAAATGCCTAGCAACACCCTAGCAACCGCCTATAACTCCATAGCAACCACCTAGCAACATCCTAGCAACCACCTAGAATACCCTAGCAACCACCTAGCAACACCCTATCAACCACCTGGAACACCATAGCAACCACCTAGCAACACCCTAGCAACAATCTGGAACACCATAACAACTGCCTAGCAACACCCTAGCAACCACATGGAACACCATAGCAACGACCTAGCAACACCCTAGCAACCACCTAGAACTCCATAGCAACCACCTAGCAACACCCTAGCAACCGCCTAGAACTCCATAGCAACCACCTAGCAACACCATAGCAACCGCCTAGAACTCCATAGCAACCACCTAGCAACACCCTAGCAACCACCTAGAACTCCATAGCAACCACCTAGCAACACCCTAGCAACGGCCTAGAACTCCACAACAACTGCCTAGCAACACCCTAGCAACCACATGGAACACCATAGCAACGACCTAGCAACACCCTAGCAA
Source organism: Anguilla anguilla (assembly GCF_013347855.1). Classification (NCBI taxonomy): domain Eukaryota; kingdom Metazoa; phylum Chordata; class Actinopteri; order Anguilliformes; family Anguillidae; genus Anguilla; species Anguilla anguilla. The sequence continues at coordinate 25,025,252 of NC_049205.1, read as the reverse complement.
CCACCTAGAACTCCATAGCAACCACCTTGAAACACCCTAGCAACCGCCTCAAACTCCATAGCAACCACCTAGCAACACCATAGCAACCGCCTAGAACTCCATAGCAACCACCTAGCAACACCCTAGCAACCGTCTAGAACTCCATAGCAACCACCTAGCAACACCATAGCAACCGCCTAGAACTCCATAGCAACCACCTAGCAACACCCTAGCAACCACCTGGAACACCATAGCAACCACCTAGCAACACCATAGCAACCGCCTAGAACTCCATAGCAACCACCTAGCAACACCCTATCAACCACCTAGAACTCCATAGCAACCACCTAGCAACGGCCTAGAACTCCATAGCAACCAGCTAGCAACCCCTAGCAACATCCTAGCAACCGGCTCTAACTCCATAGCAACAACCTAGCAACACCCTAGCAACCGGCTATTACTCCATAGCAACCACCTAGCAACACCATAGCAACCACCTGGAACACCATAGCAACCACCTAGCAACACCCTAGCAACGACCTGGAACACCATAGCAACCAGCTAGCAACACCTTAGCAACCACCTGGAACACCATAGCAACCACCTAGCAACACCCTAGCAACCGCTTAGAACTCCATAGCAACCACCTAGCAACACCCTAGCAACACCCTAGCAACCACCTAGAACTCCATAGCAACCACCTAGCAACACCCTAGCAACGGCCTAGAACTCCATAGCAACCACCTAGCAAAACCATAGCAACCACCTAGAACTCCATAGCAACCACCTAGCAACATCCTAGCAACCACTTCGAATACCCTAGCAACCCCCTAGCAACACCCTAGCAACCACCTAGAATTCCATAGCAACCACCTAGCAACACCATAGCAACCGCCTAGAACTCCATAGCAACCGCCTAGCAACACCCTAGCAACCACCTAGAACTCCATAGCAACCACCTAGCAACACCCTAGCAACCGCCTAGAACTCCATAGCAACCACCTAGCAACACTCTAGCAACACCCTAGCAACCACCTGGAACTCCATAGCAACCACCTAGCAACACCCTAGCAACGGCCTAGAACTCCATAGCAACCACCTAGCAACACCCTAGCAACACCCTAGCAACCACCTAGAACTCCATAGCAACCACCTAGCAGCACCCTAGCAACCGCCTAGAACTCCATAGCAACCACCTAGCAACACCCTAGCAACCACCTAGAACTCCATAGCAACCACCTAGCAACACCCTAGCAACGGCCTAGAACTCCATAGCAACCACCTAGCAACACCATAGCAACCACCTAGAACTCCATAGCAACCACCTAGAACTCCATAGCAACCACCTTGCAACACCATAGCAACCGCATAGAACTCCATAGCAACCACCTAGCAACACCCTAGCAACCACCTAGCAACACCATAGCAACGGCCTAGAACTCCATAGCAACCACCTAGCACCACCTTACCGACCGCCTAGAATTCCATGAAACCACCTAGAACTCCATAGCAACCCCCTAGCAACACCCTAGCAACCACCTAGAACACCCTAGCAATGGCCTAGAACTCCATAGCAACCACCTAACAACACACTAGCAACCACCTGGAACACCATAACAACTGCCTAGCAACACCCTAGCAACCGCCTAAAACTCCATAGCAACCACCTAGCATCAACCTAGCAACTGCCTAGAACTCCATAGCAACCACCTAGCAACACCATAGCAACCGCCTAGAACTCCATAGCAACCACCTAGCAACACCCTAGCAACGGCCTAGAACTCCATAGCAACCACCTAGCAACACCATAGCAACCACTTAGCAACACCCTAGCAACCACCTAGCAACACCATAGCAACCGCCTAGAACTCCATAGCAACCACCTAGCAACAATCTAGCAACCGGCTATAACTCCATAGCAACCACCTAGCAATACCCTAGCAACCACCTGGAACACCATAACAGCTGCCTAGCAACACCCTAGCAACCGCCTAGAACTCCATAGCAACCACCTAGAACTCCATAGCAACCACCTAGCAACACCATAGCAACGGCCTAGAACTCCATAGCAACCACCTAGAAACACCCTAACAACCACCTAGAACTCCATAGCAACCACCTAGCAACACCATAGCAACGGCCTAGAACTCCATAGCAACCACCTAGCAACACCCTAGCAACCACCTAGCAACACCATAGCAACCGCCTAGATCTCCATAGCAACCACCTAGCAACACCCTAGCAACTACCTGGAACACCCTAGCAACCACCTAGCAACACCCTAGCAACCACTTGGAACACCATAACTGCCTAGAAACACCCTAGCAACCACTTGGAACACCCTAGCAACCACCTAGCAACACCCTAGCAACCACCTAGAACTCCATAGCAACCACCTAGCAACACCCTAGCAACCACCTAGAACTCCATCGCAACCACCTAGCAACACCATAGCAACCACCTAGAACTCCATAGCAACCACCTAGCAACACCCTAGCAACCACCTGTAACACCATAACAACTGCCTAGCAACACTATAGCAACAACCTAGCAACATGCTAGCAACCACCTAGCAACACCCTAGCAACACCCTTGCAACCGCCTATAACTCCATAGCAACCACCTAGCAACATCCTAGCAGCCAGCTAGAATACCCTAGCAACACCCTAGCAACTGCCTATAACTCCATAGCAAATGCCTAGCAACACCCTAGCAACCGGCTTGATAGCACTTTCTTCAGAATAACAGAATTGTGCTAAAGTTGAGGTATAGTTAGAGCAGCTTCCAGTGTTAAACTGACATGATAGTTATTGAGGGGTGAACTGGAGCACGCCTCATCTGCTGTTTGTTGACTGAAGACTTAAATATATGCCACAATTGCAGCTACCCCAAAATGAAGCACTTACTGATGAATGACACAAATTAGTACTCCAGATTGAAGTTACCCAAATGTTGACTTCCAAAATGTGTTTCTCTTCAACACGATTTGCTGCTATTCACATTGTCCACTAAAATATACCCTGTCAAATAGAAGTAACTAAAAATGCAGAGTAAGTGTATGTTTTTGTCAGTCCCAATTTTGTTTCTAAATCATTTTAAATGATAGTGTGACTGCTTTCGTTCCTAGATGATTTCCAGGTAGTTCATGATTGCCAATATATACCCCAACTGGATAGCATTTTCTCTAGAGTCCTAACTGTATATCTGAATTATTCCACGTGATACTGTGACTGCCGTTCTTACTGAATAATTTCCTTTGAGATAAAGTTTGCCAAAATATGCCCCAACTTGATAGCACTTTCTTCAGAATAACAGAATTGAGCTAAAGTTGAGGTATAGTTAGAGCAGCAATTTCCAGTAATCTCAAGATTGCCAAAATATAACCCAACTTGATAGCATTTCCTCCAGAGTCCTAACTGTATATCTGAATTATTCCACGTGATACTGTGACTGTCATTCTTACTGTATAATTTCCTTCGAGATAAAGTTTGCCAAAATATGCCCCAACTTGATAGCACTTTCTTCAGAATAACAGAATTGAGCTAAAGTTGCGGTATAGTTAGAGCAGCTTCCCGTGTTAAACTGACATCACAGTTCTTTTAGGATGAACTGGAGCACGCCTCATCTGCTGTTTGTTGACTGAAGACTTAAATATATGCCACAATTGCAGCTACCCCAAAATGAAGCACTTACTGATGAATGACACAAATTAGTACTCCAGATTGAAGTTACCCAAATGTTGACTTCCAAAATGTGTTTCTCTTCAACACGATTTGCTGCTATTCACATTGTCCACTAAAATATACCCTGTCAAAGAGAAGTAACTAAAAATGCAGAGTAAGTGTATGTTTTTGTCAGTCCCAATTTTGTTTCTAAATCATTTTAAATGATAGTGTGACTGCTTTCGTTCCCAGATGATTTCCAGGAAGTTCATGATTGCCAAAATATACCCCAACTTGATAGCACTTTCTCTAGAAAAAAAAAGAATTATGCTAAAGTTGAGGTACAGTTAAAACAGCATCCACAGTAATGTAGACATGAATGATCCATGTGGACAAACAGAAAGTCCCCCTTGTATTCTGCGAGTTTGTAAACTATCTGTCTGTTTCCTGACGGTTTGAGTCCCTACCTCCGTTGCAGCTACCCTCAAATTAAGTACTTATGATTCAATGTTATAAAATAATACTTCTGTTTGAAATCACCCAACTGAGTAGGCTTTGAAAAATGATCCTAGGTTGCTTGTTGAATTTTTTACTGATTGCAAATTTAAGGTGCATTGTCCTCTGAAAAATACTCCATCAAGAAAGCTCTTACTGAATAAATCATAACAAGTGAATGCTTTTGAGAGAGTACAAACTGTGTTTTGATTTAAACTATAAATATGTAACCATTTTTACCAATTCTCAACTAAGACATTTATAGCTGATCAGTCAACCAGCACCGGTTCCTGGAGGCTATCCAACTGAGGTACAAGTACTCCAGGTATCGCCAAAGTTAATGAATTTTTTTACATAGCCTCGTGCAATGTGTCAAAAAAGTGAGGCAAAACCGTAAATTTGAAATGCACTCACTTAAATTGTTCCTTGAAGAATCCCAAATTGAATCCTGGTATCTGTCCTCCCAATCCTTCAAATTACTTGTGTTGTTCCTCATAGATTCCTCCTGGTTATAACTCTTGTATGACTGATGTCTGACTAATGGGGCTCAACGCCCCACCCCAGTCATCTGCCATTGTTATAGAATCACTGACCATCATGTTGATGTGTTGCGAACGATCTTAAGGGAGAGAACTGACAGATTTGTCTGGCACCTAAAATCACAATTATTTGGAAAGAGAAAGATATAAGCTAAAATTACTGTAAGCGGACTTGATGGTCAGAAATACATGATAGGTCATCACAAAAGTAGAGAAGCGCATTTAAACTTGCTGTGCTATTGCAAAATATCTTCACCTATTTTTTTTTTAGAAAAAACAGAATTGTGCTAAACTTGAGGTATAGAAAATGCAGCTTACAGTGTAAAACAGACAGGTTAGATCCCTGTCGAAGAAACAGAGCCCTCCCTCATCTCCTATGAACTTGCAGATTATCTGTCTGTAACATGATGAATTGAATGTGTGCCACAATTGCAGCTACTCCAAAATGAAGCACTTACTGATAAAAGACACAAATTAGTACTCCAGATTGAAGTTACCCAAATGTTGACTTTCAAAATGTGCATCTCTTCAAAATGACTTGCTGCAATGCACATTCTCCACTGAACGATACCCTGTCAAAGAGAACTAAATAAAAATGTAGAGTAAGTGTATATTTTTGTCAGTCCCAATTTTGTTTCTAAATCATTTTAGAGGATAGTGTGACTGCTTTCGTTCCTAGATGATTTCCAGGTAGTTCATGATTGCCAATATATACCCCAACTGGATAGCATTTTCTCTAGAGTCCTAACTGTATATCTGAATTATTCCACGTGATACTGTGCCTGCCGTTCTTACTGAATAATTTACTTCGAGATAAAGTTTGCCAAAATATGCCCCAACTTGATAGCACTTTCTTCAGAATAACAGAATTGTGCTAAAGTTGAGGTATAGTTAGAGCAGCTTCCAGTGTTAAACTGACATGATAGTTATTGAGGGGTGAACTGGAGCACGCCTCATCTGCTGTTAGTTGACTGAAGATTTAAAAATATGCCACAATTGCAGCTACCCCAAAATGAAGCACTTACTGATAAATGACACAAATTAGTACTCCAGATTGAAGTTACCCAAATGTTGACTTTCAAAATGTGTGTCTCTTCAACACGATTTGGTGCAATTCACATTCTCCACTGAAAGATACCCTGTCAAAGAGAACTAAATAAAAATGTAGAGTAAGTGTATATTTTTGTCAGTCCCAAATCATTTTAAATGATAGTGTGACTGCTTTCGTTCTTAGATGATTTCCAGGTAGTTCATGATTGCCAATATATACCCCAACTGGATAGCATTTTCTCTAGAGTCCTAACTGTATATCTGAATTATTCCACGTGATACTGTGACTGCCGTTCTTACTGAATAATTTCCTTTGAGATAAAGTTTGCCAAAATATGCCCCAACTTGATAGCACTTTCTTCAGAATAACAGAATTGAGCTAAAGTTGAGGTATAGTTAGAGCAGCAATTTCCAGTAATCTCAAGATTGCCAAAATATAACCCAACTTGATAGCATTTCCTCCAGAGTCCTAACTGTATATCTGAATTATTCCACGTGATACTGTGACTGTCATTCTTACTGTATAATTTCCTTCGAGATAAAGTTTGCCAAAATATGCCCCAACTTGATAGCACTTTCTTCAGAATAACAGAATTGAGCTAAAGTTGCGGTATAGTTAGAGCAGCTTCCCGTGTTAAACTGACATCACAGTTCTTTTAGGATGAACTGGAGCACGCCTCATCTGCTGTTTGTTGACTGAAGACTTAAATATATGCCACAATTGCAGCTACCCCAAAATGAAGCACTTACTGATGAATGACACAAATTAGTACTCCAGATTGAAGTTACCCAAATGTTGACTTCCAAAATGTGTTTCTCTTCAACACGATTTGCTGCTATTCACATTGTCCACTAAAATATACCCTGTCAAATAGAAGTAACTAAAAATGCAGAGTAAGTGTATGTTTTTGTCAGTCCCAATTTTGTTTCTAAATCATTTTAGAGGATAGTGTGACTGCTTTCGTTCCTAGATGATTTCCAGGTAGTTCATGATTGCCAATATATACCCCAACTGGATAGCATTTTCTCTAGAGTCCTAACTGTATATCTGAATTATTCCACGTGATACTGTGACTGCCGTTCTTACTGAATAATTTACTTCGAGATAAAGTTTGCCAAAATATGCCCCAACTTGATAGCACTTTCTTCAGAATAACAGAATTGTGCTAAAGTTGAGGTATAGTTAGAGCAGCTTCCAGTGTTAAACTGACATGATAGTTATTGAGGGGTGAACTGGAGCACGCCTCATCTGCTGTTAGTTGACTGAAGATTTAAAAATATGCCACAATTGCAGCTACCCCAAAATGAAGCACTTACTGATAAATGACACAAATTAGTACTCCAGATTGAAGTTACCCAAATGTTGACTTTCAAAATGTGTGTCTCTTCAACACGATTTGGTGCAATTCACATTCTCCACTGAAAGATACCCTGTCAAAGAGAACTAAATAAAAATGTAGAGTAAGTGTATATTTTTGTCAGTCCCAAATCATTTTAAATGATAGTGTGACTGCTTTCGTTCTTAGATGATTTCCAGGTAGTTCATGATTGCCAATATATACCCCAACTGGATAGCATTTTCTCTAGAGTCCTAACTGTATATCTGAACTATTCCACGTGATACTGTGACTGCCGTTCTTACTGAATAATTTCCTTTGAGATAAAGTTTGCCAAAATATGCCCCAACTTGATAGCACTTTCTTCAGAATAACAGAATTGAGCTAAAGTTGAGGTATAGTTAGAGCAGCAATTTCCAGTAATCTCAAGATTGCCAAAATATAACCCAACTTGATAGCATTTCCTCCAGAGTCCTAACTGTATATCTGAATTATTCCACGTGATACTGTGACTGTCATTCTTACTGTATAATTTCCTTCGAGATAAAGTTTGCCAAAATATGCCCCAACTTGATAGCACTTTCTTCAGAATAACAGAATTGAGCTAAAGTTGCGGTATAGTTAGAGCAGCTTCCCGTGTTAAACTGACATCACAGTTCTTTTAGGATGAACTGGAGCACGCCTCATCTGCTGTTTGTTGACTGAAGACTTAAATATATGCCACAATTGCAGCTACCCCAAAATGAAGCACTTACTGATGAATGACACAAATTAGTACTCCAGATTGAAGTTACCCAAATGTTGACTTCCAAAATGTGTTTCTCTTCAACACGATTTGCTGCTATTCACATTGTCCACTAAAATATACCCTGTCAAATAGAAGTAACTAAAAATGCAGAGTAAGTGTATGTTTTTGTCAGTCCCAATTTTGTTTCTAAATCATTTTAAATGATAGTGTGACTGCTTTCGTTCCCAGATGATTTCCAGGAAGTTCATGATTGCCAAAATATACCCCAACTTGATAGCACTTTCTCTAGAAAAAAAAAGAATTATGCTAAAGTTGAGGTACAGTTAAAACAGCATCCACAGTAATGTAGACATGAATGATCCATGTGGACAAACAGAAAGTCCCCCTTGTATTCTGCGAGTTTGTAAACTATCTGTCTGTTTCCTGACGGTTTGAGTCCCTACCTCCGTTGCAGCTACCCTCAAATTAAGTACTTATGATTCAATGTTATAAAATAATACTTCTGTTTGAAATCACCCAACTGAGTAGGCTTTGAAAAATGATCCTAGGTTGCTTGTTGAATTTTTTACTGATTGCAAATTTAAGGTGCATTGTCCTCTGAAAAATACTCCATCAAGAAAGCTCTTACTGAATAAATCATAACAAGTGAATGCTTTTGAGAGAGTACAAACTGTGTTTTGATTTAAACTATAAATATGTAACCATTTTTACCAATTCTCAACTAAGACATTTATAGCTGATCAGTCAACCAGCACCGGTTCCTGGAGGCTATCCAACTGAGGTACAAGTACTCCAGGTATCGCCAAAGTTAATGAATTTTTTTACATAGCCTCGTGCAATGTGTCAAAAAAGTGAGGCAAAACCGTAAATTTGAAATGCACTCACTTAAATTGTTCCTTGAAGAATCCCAAATTGAATCCTGGTATCTGTCCTCCCAATCCTTCAAATTACTTGTGTTGTTCCTCATAGATTCCTCCTGGTTATAACTCTTGTATGACTGATGTCTGACTAATGGGGCTCAACGCCCCACCCCAGTCATCTGCCATTGTTATAGAATCACTGACCATCATGTTGATGTGTTGCGAACGATCTTAAGGGAGAGAACTGACAGATTTGTCTGGCACCTAAAATCACAATTATTTGGAAAGAGAAAGATATAAGCTAAAATTACTGTAAGCGGACTTGATGGTCAGAAATACATGATAGGTCATCACAAAAGTAGAGAAGCGCATTTAAACTTGCTGTGCTATTGCAAAATATCTTCACCTGTCATGAAAATTTGAATCTACGTCACAAGTATTGCAATCCCAAAATGAATCACATACTTTTAAATGTCACAAATTAATGCGCCAGTTTGAAATAACCCAAATGTGTAGGTTTCCAATACATTGCTTGTTGCAAGGAGTCAACAGGTGTTGTACGCCGAAAAGAACCCCAACAATAAGCACGTACGGGGAAAAAATAAACATTCAACCTTCCGAATCAAGAGCCCCAATCATGTTCAGAAGAGGACTAAATATAATTCAACCATTCTCTTCAACCTACGTCCATGGCTGTTTCTGAAAGATTTCCTTGAAGTTCATGACTGCCAAAATTGCCCCAACTTGACAGCACTATTTTTTTTTTAGAAAAAACAGAATTGTGCTAAACTTGAGGTATAGAAAATGCAGCTTACAGTGTAAAACAGACAGGCTAGATCCCTGTCGAAGAAACAGAGCCCTCCCTCATCTCCTATGAACTTGCAGATTATCTGTCTGTAACATGATGAATTGAATGTGTGCCACAATTGCAGCTACTCCAAAATGAAGCACTTACTGATAAAAGACACAAATTAGTACTCCAGATTGAAGTTACCCAAATGTTGACTTTCAAAATGTGCATCTCTTCAAAATGACTTGCTGCAATGCACATTCTCCACTGAACGATACCCTGTCAAAGAGAACTAAATAAAAATGTAGAGTAAGTGTATATTTTTGTCAGTCCCAATTTTGTTTCTAAATCATTTTAGAGGATAGTGTGACTGCTTTCGTTCCTAGATGATTTCCAGGTAGTTCATGATTGCCAATATATACCCCAACTGGATAGCATTTTCTCTAGAGTCCTAACTGTATATCTGAATTATTCCACGTGATACTGTGCCTGCCGTTCTTACTGAATAATTTACTTCGAGATAAAGTTTGCCAAAATATGCCCCAACTTGATAGCACTTTCTTCAGAATAACAGAATTGTGCTAAAGTTGAGGTATAGTTAGAGCAGCTTCCAGTGTTAAACTGACATGATAGTTATTGAGGGGTGAACTGGAGCACGCCTCATCTGCTGTTAGTTGACTGAAGATTTAAAAATATGCCACAATTGCAGCTACCCCAAAATGAAGCACTTACTGATAAATGACACAAATTAGTACTCCAGATTGAAGTTACCCAAATGTTGACTTTCAAAATGTGTGTCTCTTCAACACGATTTGGTGCAATTCACATTCTCCACTGAAAGATACCCTGTCAAAGAGAACTAAATAAAAATGTAGAGTAAGTGTATATTTTTGTCAGTCCCAAATCATTTTAAATGATAGTGTGACTGCTTTCGTTCTTAGATGATTTCCAGGTAGTTCATGATTGCCAATATATACCCCAACTGGATAGCATTTTCTCTAGAGTCCTAACTGTATATCTGAATTATTCCACGTGATACTGTGACTGCCGTTCTTACTGAATAATTTCCTTTGAGATAAAGTTTGCCAAAATATGCCCCAACTTGATAGCACTTTCTTCAGAATAACAGAATTGAGCTAAAGTTGAGGTATAGTTAGAGCAGCAATTTCCAGTAATCTCAAGATTGCCAAAATATAACCCAACTTGATAGCATTTCCTCCAGAGTCCTAACTGTATATCTGAATTATTCCACGTGATACTGTGACTGTCATTCTTACTGTATAATTTCCTTCGAGATAAAGTTTGCCAAAATATGCCCCAACTTGATAGCACTTTCTTCAGAATAACAGAATTGAGCTAAAGTTGCGGTATAGTTAGAGCAGCTTCCCGTGTTAAACTGACATCACAGTTCTTTTAGGATGAACTGGAGCACGCCTCATCTGCTGTTTGTTGACTGAAGACTTAAATATATGCCACAATTGCAGCTACCCCAAAATGAAGCACTTACTGATGAATGACACAAATTAGTACTCCAGATTGAAGTTACCCAAATGTTGACTTCCAAAATGTGTTTCTCTTCAACACGATTTGCTGCTATTCACATTGTCCACTAAAATATACCCTGTCAAATAGAAGTAACTAAAAATGCAGAGTAAGTGTATGTTTTTGTCAGTCCCAATTTTGTTTCTAAATCATTTTAAATGATAGTGTGACTGCTTTCGTTCCCAGATGATTTCCAGGAAGTTCATGATTGCCAAAATATACCCCAACTTGATAGCACTTTCTCTAGAAAAAAAAAGAATTATGCTAAAGTTGAGGTACAGTTAAAACAGCATCCACAGTAATGTAGACATGAATGATCCATGTGGACAAACAGAAAGTCCCCCTTGTATTCTGCGAGTTTGTAAACTATCTGTCTGTTTCCTGACGGTTTGAGTCCCTACCTCCGTTGCAGCTACCCTCAAATTAAGTACTTATGATTCAATGTTATAAAATAATACTTCTGTTTGAAATCACCCAACTGAGTAGGCTTTGAAAAATGATCCTAGGTTGCTTGTTGAATTTTTTACTGATTGCAAATTTAAGGTGCATTGTCCTCTGAAAAATACTCCATCAAGAAAGCTCTTACTGAATAAATCATAACAAGTGAATGCTTTTGAGAGAGTACAAACTGTGTTTTGATTTAAACTATAAATATGTAACCATTTTTACCAATTCTCAACTAAGACATTTATAGCTGATCAGTCAACCAGCACCGGTTCCTGGAGGCTATCCAACTGAGGTACAAGTACTCCAGGTATCGCCAAAGTTAATGAATTTTTTTACATAGCCTCGTGCAATGTGTCAAAAAAGTGAGGCAAAACCGTAAATTTGAAATGCACTCACTTAAATTGTTCCTTGAAGAATCCCAAATTGAATCCTGGTATCTGTCCTCCCAATCCTTCAAATTACTTGTGTTGTTCCTCATAGATTCCTCCTGGTTATAACTCTTGTATGACTGATGTCTGACTAATGGGGCTCAACGCCCCACCCCAGTCATCTGCCATTGTTATAGAATCACTGACCATCATGTTGATGTGTTGCGAACGATCTTAAGGGAGAGAACTGACAGATTTGTCTGGC